>NC_051177.1:148219723-148245821 GCF_013339695.2 Rhipicephalus sanguineus | reverse complement strand
GACTCATCAAGGTCAACGACTGACCTTGACAGCTGCAAAATTCTTTCTTTAGAAGCAAGAGTGAATGACCTTCTGACTTAGTGCAGACAGAACTTCTAAACTTCTTTTCATATATCTAATTTCTTCGACCAAAGGTAAAATAGAATCGCTGCTGCTTGGCGTTGACGGTGCATCGGAAGACATGGCAGAAGCACTTTGCTTTTTGGTGGTTCTACAGGTTTTGCATACCCAACAGTGTTTTTTCTACTGCCCCATAGTAGTAAATGTATTGGGAGCTATGCCTGAGCAGCTAGATCCAATATTATAGGAATATTTGCATTCGAGACATTTCATAAATCGACCGTCACAAGGCACAGTCTTTTGACATGAAACACACAAGTCTTCTTCACTCATAGCAACTGGCATTGAAAAAAGGAAAAACAAACAAACTTGGCAGTCAGCAGCAAATGGCATACAGTAAGTAAGAGGTGGAAAGAGACAATATACCTGTCGAAAGACGGATGATCAGTTTATAGGCCAGTGTCTCACCGCCGACTGCGATGCGAACTGCATAGGGTGGTCGTATTATCCTGGTGAACAATGCCAACGTTGCCAGATGAGCGAAATGCTGAATTCCACAGCAGCGTAGCGGCGTCGGCAGTTATCTATGAAAGCGCAGCTTGCTCGTCCGAAGGTCCCGTACGGAGCAGGGTCGTGAACCAGGAAGGGGGCGTTTAATTTACCTGATGAACCGGGTGAGTTTTGTATGAAAGCAGGTTCCAAGCTTGAAAGACAGCTGAGCAGCATCGGCAGGCGTCGATGGAACAGCAGCTTATCACCCAAACAGGAAAAGCCCCAGGAGAACCAGGAAATCTGTCAAAAGACGGATGATCAGTTTACAGGCAAGTGTCTCGCCGCTGACTACCAATAATAATAATAATGTCAAGACATTTATTAACGGGGACTCAGCGACGGCGCACGGCAGCAACAGTCAAAGCGGGGCCGACTCTCTGCACGAGGAGCGTGCTCTCAGAGAAGAGAACGACCCACTGGAAGGCGCTCGAGAGGACGACCCATTACTCAGTAGGAACGCTTCGCTACAATTACCCCGGCTACGAAAAGGGAGCCGCCTGGCGACCTAGCAACTTGTCACTATGAGCGGGTCATGGTAGGGCTTCAAGCGCGCCACGTTGACAATGTCGCGCCCTCGACGGCGCATGTCCGAGGATGGGTCGATGGGTTCGATGAGGTAGTTCACCGGGGATGTGCGTTCGACGACACGGTAGGGGCCTTCGTATCTGGGCAGTAGTTTGGAAGAGAGGCCAGGTGCAGTGGTAGGGACCGAGAGCCATACGAGCGCTCCAGGAAGGAACGTGGACGCAGAACTGGTGGTGTCACCGCGAATGCTTTTGTGCCGCTCTTGGCTATGCGTAGTAAAGGTCTTGGAGAGCTCGCGACACTCCTCAGCAAGTCTGGCTGTGGCAGAAATAGGCGCACATTCAGATCGATCCGGCTTGTAGGGAAGGATTGTGTCAATGGTGTGCGACGGGTGCCTGCCATACAATAAAAAAAAATGGTGAGAAACCAGTAGTGCTCTGAGGAGCGGTATTGTAGGCGTACGTGACGAAGGGCAGAATGACATCCCAATTCGTGTGGTCGGCGGCGACGTACATCGAGAGCATGTCGCCTAGCGTGCGGTTGAAGCGTTCGGTGAGGCCATTCGTCTGCGGGTGATAAGCAGTAGTTTTGCGGTGAACAACGTTGCACTCTTTGAGAATGGCTTCGACGACTTCCGACAAGAAGACACGGCCTCGATCACTGAGCAGCTCCTGGGGTGGACCGTGACGCAGCATGAATCGGTGGAGCAGGAAGGAGGCCACATCGCTCGCTGTAGCCGCAGGGAGGGCAGCAGTTTCAGCGTATCGCGTGAGGTGGTCTACAGCGACGATGGCCCAGCGGTTACCAGCGGACGTCAGGGGAAGTGGCCCATATAAATCGATGCCAACGCGCCCAAACGGTCGGTCAGGGCAAGGTAGAGGTTGCAGGCCTGCTGGCGACAGGTGCGTTGAAGTTTTGCGGCGCTTACAATCGATGCAGGAGCGAACGAACTTCTCCACGTAGCGGTACATCCCTCGCCAAAAGTAACGTTGGCGAATGCGGTGGTAGGTTTTCGATACCCCAGGGTGTGCACACTGCGGATCAGAGTGGAACGACTCGCATATGTCATAACGCAGACTGCGGGGTATTACTAGTAGCCACTGGCGGCCGTCGCCGTTGTAATTGCGTCGGTGGAGCAGGTCGTCGCGAACGGCGAAATGGTGGGCTTGACGACGCAACAAGCGAGTGGATGTTGTGGCCGATGGATCAGTCAGCAAGTCTATTAGTGAGGCAATCCATTGATCCTTGCGCTGCTCGGTAGCGATGGTGTGAATATCGATGGAAGAAACGGCAAAGTGAGACGCTGAGTTGTGGGCATTGTCGTCAGGCAATGGAGAGCGCGACAGGGCGTCGGCATCAGCATGCTGACGTCTGTTGCGGTACAGCACGCGGATGTAGTAGTCTTGCAGGCGAAGTGCCCAACGGGGAAGACGGCCTGAGGGATCCTTCAATGACGACAACCAGCACAGTGCATGATGGTCGGTGACGACATCAAATGGGCGACCATACAAATAAGGTCGGAACTTTGTAAGGGCCCAAATGATTGCCAGGCATTCTTTCTCCGTGACGGTGTAGTTGGTCTCGGCATTAGTAAGCGTACGACTTGCATATGCGACAACATATTCCGGGAACCCAGGTTTGCGCTGCGTAAGGACAGCACCGAGGCCAACACCGCTGGCGTCCGTGTGCACCTCTGTAGGGGCCGTAGGGTCGTAGTGGCGTAGAATGGGAGGAGACGTCAACAAACGACGGAGCTTTGCGAAAGCGTCGTCGCATTCTGACGACCACGAATTGAGGGGCCCGTTACTTCCAAGGAGCTTCGTCAGCGGTGATATGATAGTCGCGAAGTTATGGATGAAGCGCCGAAAGTAGGAGCATAGTCCTACGAAACTGCACAGTTCTTTGACGGACGTAGGTTTGGGGAACTCTGTCACGGCCCGAAGCTTGGCTGGATCTGGGAGGATGCCGTCCTTGGACACCACGTATCCTATTATCGTCAGCTGCCGTGCTGCAAATCGGCACTTCTTGAGATTCAGTTGTAGCCCGGCGTCGCTCAAGCGCGTCAAAACCTGCCGCAGGCGTTGAAGGTGTGTTGAGAAGTCCGGGGCGAAAACGACGACGTCGTCGAGGTAGCATAGGCACGTGTGCCATTTCAAGTTGCGCAGAACGGTATCCATCATGCGCTCAAAGGTCGCGGGCGCATTGCACAGCCCAAACGGCATGACGTTGAATTCGTACAAGCCGTCGGGTGTGACGAACGCTGTCTTCGGTCGAGCGTTATCAGCCATGGGGTCTTGCCAGTACCCTGAGCGCAAATCGAGCGATGAAAAGAACTCTGCTCCTTGCAGGCTGTCAATGGCATCGTCTATTCGAGGTAGGGGATAGACGTCCTTACGGGTGATCTTATTGAGTCGTCGGTAGTCCACACAGAACCGCACAGAGCCGTCCTTCTTCGCAACGAGAACGACAGGAGACGCCCACGGGCTGTTTGAGGGTCGAATAACATCGCGGCGAAGCATGTCTTGGACTTGCTCGGTAATTACACGACGCTCTGTTGGCGACACGCGATATGGACGTTGCCGCAGTGGTGGTTGGGCGCCAGTGTCGATGCGATGCGTGACAGCAGACGTGCGGCCGAGAGAAGTTTGCGCTACATCGAACGAAGAACGAAATTCGTCCAACAGGCATAGAAGCTGGGAACGCTCGACCGACGTAAGGTGTTCAGCAATCGAGGAACCAAATAAATCAGCGGGTGACGAATCAGATGTGGAAACAGCACTGAGCGAATGGGAGTTGGCGCAGTGCGTGTCACCCGGTGCGTCCATAACTTGTGCGTCTTCGAGGGCTTCAGCTCTGCCGAGACATTCCCCTCGCACCAACTTAACAATGTACGGGGATGGGTTCGTAACAAAAATGTCGGTGTCGCCCTGAATGACTTTCACGGTCGCAAATGGCACCAACAAGCCTTTTCTAGTGAAGACGCGGTCAGATGGAGAGAGGAGTGCAACGGCGTCGGCGAGACCGGTGCAGCAGACTGACACAGCCGTTGACGAGTTTGCAGGAAGTGTGGTGTCGTCTTTGACGAGTACCTTGGTCGCAGCCGGTGGACTGTCCGCCGGCGTCAAATCTGAGAATGGTGAGAGCTCTATTTCGGCTGGTGCGCAACGAATTACGGCGGCGTGACGGGCGAGAAAATCCCATCCCAGGATGACGTCGTGAGAGCATGAGGAAATTATGATGAATTCGACAGCGTACAGAGCGTCCTGAATCATGACACGGGCTGTGCACACCGCTGTCGGGTGAATACTGTGAGCGCTGGCTGTACGGAGGGAGAGCCCGGAAAGTGGCGTCGTCACTTTTCGTAGTAGTCGGCTAAATTTAGCGTCCATAACGGAAACGGCAGCTCCAGTGTCTACAAGGGCCGATGTGCGCACACCATCTACAAACACGTCTACTACGTTTGATGGGCTTTGCTGAGGGCTTTGGCTGTTCGATAGCGTCGCAGCCCTTGCCTCTTGGACTGCGACGACTAGTTTTCCTGGTCTCGTGCGACCGGACGAGGCCGCATCGGTGACAGTGAGCGGCGTCGTGGGGACGGTGACCGACGGGTAGATGGACCTGGGCGTGACGTCGGTGACATAGGCGGCAGCGGGTCATAATACGGACGGCTGATCCGACTCGAGGCGGCTGCACGCGGTTGCAATAGCGGGCTACGTGACCGGCGCAACCGCACGCAAAGCAGATCGGGCGGTTGTCGGAAGTGCGCCATCGGTTTGCCGGGCTAGGTCCCATCCACGTGGCAGGACGCGAGGGACGGGGCGGCTGCTGATATGACGATTGCATGGTTGGCTGTAGTCGGGGCGTATGGACGATGTCGGCGTACGCAGCCGGCACACTCGCTTCGAAGGCCTGAGGCCTGGTGACGGCTCCAGCGTATGTTAGCGGGGGCACCACAGGGAGCGCTGGGGGCGGCCTGGCTGCAACTTGTGCGTAGCTGAGCGGCGCAGACGCCGGAGGGGGCTGGTGGTATTCCGGCATAACCTCCGCGATTTCCTGCTCGATAGCCCGGCGTAGGGGAGGCAGCAGTGTGGTCGACGACTGTACAACATCCTGCGGGTGAGAGAAGGCCAGTAAGGAGAACTGGCGGGCAATTTCCTCCCGCACGAATGACTTGATTTCGGCGAGTAAGACGGAGTGGTCCGACACGGCCGACAAGCCAGCGAGATCGGCGTCGCGTGATGGAGGTCGACGCGTCATCAGCCGCTGCCGGCGTAGCTCCTCGTAGCTTTAGCACAGCGTGGTGATTTCTGCCACAGTGCGAGGGTTTTTGGCGAGTAGCATGGTGAAGGCATCGTCGTCGATGCCTTTCATGACGTTCCGGATCTTGTCGGCCTCAGACATGGTTGCGTTGGCTTTCTTGCACAAGTCGAGCACGTCTTCAATGTAGCTCGTGAAAGACTCGCCGGACTGCTGGGCTCGTTCACGTAACCGCTGTTCGGCCTGCAGCTTGCTAACGGCAGGGCGGCCAAAGACGTCCATGATGGCGGTCTTGAAAGCGGACCACGTAGCGAAATCGGATGCGTGGTTGTTGTACCATAGACTTGCCACACCCGCGAGGTAGAAAACGAGGTTGCTCAGTTTGCCTGCCTCGTCCCATTTATTGGGGACGCTCACACGCTCGTGGATCGCGAGCCAGTCCTCGACGTCGGTGCCATCCGCGCCGGTGAAGATAGGAGGGTCGCGGATGCGGGGGACACCCGGACATGGCGTCGGTGCAAGAGGAGGCGTTTACTGGGCGGCGTCTTGAGTCATGGTAGCAGGCACGGTACGGGATCGAAGCTCCAAGGGCATCGAATGCGGACCGTAGTTGTTTAAAGGGCACAGCACTCTCCACCAAATTGTCAAGACGTTTATTAACGGGGACTCAGCGACGGCGCACGGCAGCGACAGTCAAAGCGGGGACGACTCTCTGCACGAGGAGCGTGCTCTCAGAGAAGAGAACGGCCCACTGGAAGGCGCTCGAGAGGACGACCCATTACTCAGTAGGAACGCTTCGCTACAATAATAATAATAATAATAATAATAATAATAATAATAATAATAATAATAATAATAATAATAATAATAATAATAATAATAATAATAATAATAATAATAATTATTATTATTATTATTATATTATTATTATTATTATTATTATATTATTATTATTACTATTATTATTATTATTATTAGAAGCACGCAGAGAAGTCGGCCTGAGCTAGCGTAGTTAGTCGACCAGCCCACACTCTGGAACACCAAGGCTCATTATGGCGAATGAAAGCCGTTGCGAAGGTCCATTTATGGCTGCGCCATCAGGCGTTAAGTGTCACGAAATCTCAAATTCGAAACCATCGACAACACAACGTGGAAGCTTGGCGGGCAAGGTGTCGAGCTGCTAAGGTTGAGGTCGCGGGTTCAAGTCCCGGTCACGGCGGCTACATTTCGATGCGGGCGAAATGCATGAACAGCAGTGTTCTTAGATTTATTTTCACGTTAGAAAGCCCTATATAGGCGTCCAAGTGAATCTGGAGTCTCAGACTGTGACGTGCCTCATAATCATATTGTGGTTTTGGCGCGTAAAACCTCTAAACGCGTATGCGCCATCGACAGGCCATACCACTCTGTGCTGGCATGTACCATATGTTCCTGCAGATACGACATTTTCATGTTTCGTCGGTTCGGTTTTATAACGGTAGGGGTCGCTGTCATCACTGCAAGTGAAATTTCAGTTGCGAGTTATTCAAGGGAAATAGAATCCTTTTGGTCTAGATCATCGCGCAGATATAAGAACATATTCTGAGGACATCTACAAGTTACATCAGCTCTTCAAATTGCAACGTTACGGTGGCCATTAGCACCGGCTTGGTCTTAAAGGTGGATGATCACTGCATCAATGCACCCCTCGATAGTGCGTCTATAAATAGACGATCGCGACGGCTTTTATTTGCCCAGATGAGCCTTGGTGGTCCGGGGTGCGGGCTTCAAACCCGTAGCTGGTTGACGCCAGAGTGGTTCGATTCCACCTTCTGGGCGGCTTTTCGTTTTTTTTTAATTTGTGTTAGCATGCGCACTTTTGCCTTTGTGCTTTCTGGTTGAGTTGAGTTGAATAAACTTTTTTTGTCCAACGGTTGTTATTGTGCCCTTGTCTGGTAAATGTGCTTTAAACAATACTATTAACGCGACAGCGTTAAAGAGCTCGTTTCTCAGAAATTCCGGTGTCGTGAGCTTATGTCAGTTAACATCACACTGTGTTGAAGAACACTGAACATTGCTTCAGTTGCCCAAAAGCATCTGAAGTTAGGCAGGCCCCTTTGGGCAGCACTAATGCAGCGAAGCCCCCATATGAGGGCGTGCGTTTTTTATGGCATCATCGGTCGCGCATACACGTGCGCACTGGGTTGATATTTCGCGTAAGGTAGCCTTTCTCAAAAACGTAAGAGCTTACACCTTGAAAAAAAAAATAAATAAATTGGAAGCGACCCAAAGCCTTGACTTAGGTGTCAGGTAGCGGCGCTCGCACGTCGGTGTTCGTGTACCCAGGTGTATTCCTTGATTAACCTTGTGTTTGGCCTCTCTGCCAAAGCCGATCTCAGAGGCCACGTAGAAAGAAGCGCGTGGTTGGGATCTGCGCCGCCCGGCGCCGTAACGATCCCATCTGCTCACAGGAAAAGCGTCTGCTCTCTCACTCAATTAATTTTATTAACTATTCCGGCAGTTAGTTGGCCCTTATCTTAAGGAAACTTATGCTGCGGTATCGTATGTATAGAATATAGCTCTTAACGTGGATCAGAACCATAAATTTTGTGCTAGTTTTATTTTTTAAAACAGAGTCTCTGAATATTCCGGAAACCGGAAGTGCTCGGCCGGAAGTGCTTGGAAAAGAAAAACGAGGGTCAGTGGTCGCTTGTGCCACTAATACCACAGAGTAAGGAGTTTTCCGAAAGCAATATTCCTTTTCTTCAATATTTTGCTTTTGGACCCGCCAAGGTGGTTATGGTATGCTGTACTGCTGACCTGAAGGTCGCTGGATCAAATCCCGGCCTTTCCGGCGAAAATGCTTGAGGCCCGTGTGCTTAGATTCAGGCGCACGTCAAAGAACCCCAGGTGGTCGACATTTCCGGAGCCCTCGACTACGGCGTCCCTCATAATCACATCGTGGTTTTCGGACGTTAAACCCGAACGATTATTATATTATCAATATTTTGCTTGTGTTGCGAAGTTAAACGACAATTAGTCGGCTTCGAAAAGGAGCGACCATTGCGACTGAATAGGGGAAATGGGACTCTGAAAGCTGTTGCTTTTCTTTTTCAGTTAAGCGAGAACAGTAGAAAGCATCCACGTAAGCTGAGTCTGTGAAATTTAGTGTAATGACGTCAGTCATCGCAACATTCAATATTTACGGAACTATACACGTGGCCCCGCAGTAGTTGGTGATTTGCAGAATTGAACACGGTCTGCGCTCAAGCGAAAACACAACGATGAAGGTGATGAACGATGGAGTGATCTGTGGGTAAACAATGGATCACTCTGCTGTGTGGCCGCATTCCTATTTGTGGTGCCCTTTCTGCACACATGTGCAATTCCAAATAATCACATAAGAAACGGCGTAATAAGCCGGATCAAACAAAAACTGACGACGTACCGCGGGCTTCAGTAAAGAAAAAGAAGCAGCAGCGCACATTGTTCTTTCTGCAAAATGTTAGAATGTGCCCGAAATAGTGTTCTGATAGAAGTGTATATGGCCGTTATAATGGACGGACAAGTACCGTATTTTCACTATATTAGCGCGCCCTCGATTCTAGCACGCAGGCAATGTTAGATCAGAAAAACGGAAAACAAAAAAAACTTGATGCCGGTTTCGCATTTGAGCTCGATTGCAACGCACGCACAAATTTGAGGGCGACATTTAGCGAAAAAGAAGTGCGCGTTAGAAGTGCACGAATATGGTAATGCTCAGTCATTGTCCATTATAAGAGCAATGAAAAGTTTAAACTAACCATAATACAACGATACCGCTCTAATTCTGTCCATGTAAACGATTTCGCCGTTGAGCCTGAATTTTGGAGCCAATAACGAGTTTTTCAGCCTAGAACTTTGACCGACGCACAGGCTAGACACCGACTCGCAAAACACGACCGCGATGCAGCGAAAGCAACCCAACTCAACAGCAACTTTCTGGAAAGCTTGTCATGGCGTGATGGGCGCCACAGCAGGACAACAATTCCTGCAGAAAATGTCACAGTTTCAATGAACGCGATAACAACAGATTGGAATGTTATGTGAAGTAAGGCTAGCAGCTAGCTCCTTGAGCATCGGACCTGAAATTACTCAACAAAACGCTGGCATAAGGAAATCCAGCCGCTCGGGGTAGCCTGCGGTTTTTGTGCGGCGATGTTATCAATTTAGACATTATACGGAACATGACGGCCACGGTGACTGTAAAAACCCACATCGAGTGCCAATATAATTGCTATCGCAAGAAAAGTGGATGGTGCTGTGATGATTATCGCAGCGATATCGTAGGTGGAGTAAAAGAGTCGAGCACGGGCAATAGGTCGACACGGGTAACAATTTGACATGGGCAATAGGTCGACATGGGCAATAAGAGGTCGACACGGGCAATTATTCTCGAGCATACACAATTAGTAGTGGTGGGAGGGAGGGGTTGTAACACAGATGAGTAGATCAGCGTGTCCAACGTAGGTTTCCGTCCGAATAAGATAAAGGAAATAAGATGGCGAGCAGTCGACATTGTACAAACTTTTGAAAGCAATAGGCATCCTAAATAAAAAAAATAAAACGTCTGCTTCCTACAATGACTAGAATTTTACACTGTGCCTTAGCAAGTCCGCCTATATTTTAGACAGGATGTTATGAATACCGGCTGTGGTATTTACATAGAAACCACAGAGAAATAGTATAAAACACATTTCATCAAACTCCAGCCATTACTTCGCTGGAAAAAAGTGGTTCACATATGTCCCACTGACTCATGAAGGTACCATCATGCGATCAAATCACCGGGTATTTTGGGATGAAATGGCCGAAACAAGTGGCGCCGAGGAGCACTTCTCAAGTTCTGCAAAGGAACATTGAGCGCACCTCATTTTCAGCAATAGAACAGCATCTGCACATTCGCCTTATAAGCCTCCATAGGGATGTGGTCTGTTCCTGTAAAGCTCGCATAACCGCATACACAAACCATTTTTTGTCGATTTTCGTGTCCCTTCTTTTGCTGTCGAAATGGTCGAGTACTGATGCTGTCCCTGAATATCTGCCCACTATTCAAGCGGTATATGGTATCAAGAAAATTATTCCCATGCACCATTATCCACAATTAGGCATACTGAAGAGGGTGGCTATATCACAAAGGATTGTGTTTCGATGCATTTATCGGCGGAGTTACAGCACAAGTCTACAAAAACACATGATGCCTAGGAGCTGAAATCGCCCCTCTAGAAAACCAGAAAATGGGGAAAAAATACCTGGCATTTTGAATGGCAGGTTTCTTTTTTTTCATCTGAACGAAAGAAAAATTCAGAAGCTCCCGCAAAAAAAAAAAAAAAAATGGAACACATTTCAACGGCATTGTGGCACTACCGCCACCTTCCGAAACCGCTGTAAAAGAATTCTTCTCGAGCTGACATACACTCAGGTAAGACAGCAGCCACTTAGCGTTGCACAATAGCAACGCAACGAGTGATGCAAGCAATAGCAGCGAGTGATGTGGGAGAAATATTTTTCTGCAACAGGAAAAGTGGGACGCATGTGTCCCACTGAGGCACAAAGGGTTAAGGTTGTTGCAGTGGTAGCCAAGAAAACTCTGTGCAGCCTCGAAGAAAAAGTTTCTGGGCAATTTGTCTGCAGGAAACTGTCCCAGTTGCTTCAAGCATTTAATGCAGTGTCGCAGAGGCGTAGTAGTGCTAGTGTGTCATTTTGTTGAATGTTGAACATTAGGCAGCACTATACGCAACATCAGACCTACGCAACATTAGCCAACATTTACTCAACGCTAAGTAGTACTACTTCTGCCCTTGCAAATATGGAATGCTTCCCACGTATTTCGCTCTTTTTTTTCGGAATAGTCAATCTTTTATATATGTGGTTATATTATGGTTTGTATTTTCTACCTTGCAACACTAAAGTTCTTTATGCAGCGAAGCTGCATACGGCTTGGCGAAACCAAAATTCGTCCGTCCTGAGAGAGAGAAGAGGGAGAAAGGAAAGACGGGGAGGCCTTGTCCTGTGTACGCAAAAACTCCTATGTGGCACAGGAAACTCCGCGTTTGTGTCACAGAAAGTGGGCAAGCGCCACTATTCACCACTGGCTCAGTAAAAATGAAGGAGGCAACACACAGGCTGCAAGCACCAATTAAGGTTTCTGCACAGACGTAACCAATAATTGATAACGACTTAAATGGACCGTTGGGATTAACTCAGTGATAAACATATGAACCCCGCATTCCATTGCCGCTGGTTAACCATCCGTACGGTGTGCTTGAGCGGGGATATTTCTTTCTTGTAATTTTCGTCTCGAAAGGTTTGTTTTTATGCTGACTTGAAAGCAGAAGATCACTTCACATCGAATATACTTCTCAAAAACTTGGAGGACGCTCGAGCTTCGCCTTCAAGAGTAGAACGCGATAGCGTAATCGGGCCCCGTGCGCATCGCCTTCAACCGTGCAGCTAGGAAAGAAACGTTTGTGCGCATGACATTGGCAGTTTCAAACTATCCTAGAATATCGACCGCAAGAACAGTTGGGAAGTGCCCAATAGTCATACTTGTTCCTTTTGCAAATTGGCGAAGTACTCAGTACGTGTCCGCAAGGTTCCACGCGCACCTGCGCAGCTGCCCATTTTGTAATGGGTGGGTAGCTTTAAACCACCCATTCGTTGCGCAATTCACATGTTTTGACGGCTGTTGCGATTCTACCATTCTGCCACGCAACATTACATGCGTTAAAGGCCAACTCCGGCGATTTTTTGACCATGTCAAAGTAATGGTGCTTTTATTTTCCTGAGACGCTCCTGTCACGGGTCCGATAGCACAAATACTCGGCAAATTGGACAATAATTTTAAATAAGCAAAAAAGCGCAACAGCGAAACCGACACCCAACCGAGCAGTACTGTCTTGACGTGACGTATAAGCCGGCAAAACCGGAAATCATGCAAGGCATGCCGGTCCCGCCAGCGCATGGTATGAAAGCTGCGAAGAGCAGACGCTCAGGGGAAAGATGACCCCGTCGCAATAGCCGTACTAAATTTGTGGCTGACCATGCTACGTGCACAAGCTCCTCAGATCTGTCGGAAAATGACAGCTGCGATGCGGACGCGTTTGGAGGCCAACCGAAATCGCCATTACTCTTCGATGAGGCAGAACACACCTGCTTAATTATTTGCTTGCCTGGTTGCGCGCATTCCACCGCCAGATGGCGCCACCTGTCCAGGCAGCACAAATTTGTGGGGCGGCGATCGGGTAAAATGCTATCGCTGAGAAGTTTGTGGACTAACTAAAGCTTCTTAATATTGCTATGGGAAGAGTGCATAAATTTGGCAATAGCGACGTTCAACATCGCGTTGGTAGGGCCGAAGAAATTTAATGTAAGCCATCTTTCGCACGACGCGCAGCCCACCGTATACCGATAGGCACGGTCATGGTAAAGTGTTTCCGTACGGTAATGTTCACGCATGTGCACTCTTCAGCCGGTACCATAGTACCGCACTTTCCGTGCGGTAAATCGGCCCTGCTAGCTAAAACACTCCAATATAAAGGCGCAGGGTGATCGTTAGGTGCGAGTGATTTGTGACTGTCGCGGGGAATGGTGTGCAGCCCACAACGCAGCACCACATGCCACCTATCGCACGCACGCCCACAAGGAACTGAAATTCGCACGCCCAGCCAACGAAGCGCTGGCCAAATGCACACAATTGTTGCCTTGTGGATAGCAGACGCTGTAGTGGCACCCCGTTTGCGTCACTTCCGGTTTGCCAAAAATGACGTCACGCTCACAATGTTGCCAATAATTCTGGGAAGCAAATTGGAGAGAGTCGGGTCTATCAATAAAATTAATTTGTAATGAATCTGCGTATGCCTCCAGCTAGGGATGGTCGATTAAAATGTTTAATCGATTAATCGTTAATCATTAACCGATTTAGCCTTTAATCGATTAATTGCTTTCGGTGGCAAGTTTTAATCGATTAATCGACATTTTTTATGGGTGCTTTAAAACCGATATGTCTTTCTTTGAGAGGCATCGTGCGTGCTTGATATGGACCCAAATCTTTTTATCAGACGCGCTGACGATCGCAAGTTCGCGCTTTCGAAAGTGTCGACGATGGGCCTCTTGTGTCCAGTGTGCGAAAATTCCCACTTTCGCACACTGGACACAAGGGGCCCGTCGTCGGGAGATGGCTGTTGGCTAAATAGCGAGATACTGATAACTTACCTGAAGAGGCGGATTGGTGTCGTTAGGATAGGGTTCTTCAACACTGTCACCTTCGTCGTTACCACCTTTCTTTGGGAGATGGCTCTTTGGCACGTGAATAGAGTGGGCGTGCAGCTGGTGATACCTTAGAGTCTCCGTCGCTGGCTTCGAGAAGTGCTTGCCACATTTATTACACTTTGCAGTCTTTGTTTTCTCATCTTCAGCGAACAACGACCACACTGCGCTCCTCTTCCGATTGCCCGGCATTATGGCATCCCAAAGGTAGCAGTATAACCACCAATGTGTAATAATTACACAATATAACACGCAAACAACGCAAGCCCCACGTATACTCAGGCGACGCTCAACCAGCTTAAGGGAGAGGAGGTGAAGGCAGTAGCAGCAGTTGACTATGAGCCGGAACGAAGCGGGCAAGTTCATTTCTGCCTCGATGGGGTGGAGCCGCCTCCTGTCCTGGCTTGAAGCATTCGGCAGTGCTTGGAGTTCAGAGCAAGTTCATATCTTTCTCTATGGGGTATGGCCGCCGCCAGCTCCTGGCTCGTTCTGCTAGCGCAGAAATATGCGCTGCAGTGAAAGCAGTGAAAGAGGGGCGATGTGCACGGCATCTGCGTCTCAGGATAGCACGCCTCGCAGTCATGCGCTCCGGCCATGGGGGGAAGTTGGCAGCGGGAGTTGGGGGTGCCGTAATCGATTAATCGAACAGCTTTAATCGATTAATTCGATTAATCGAAAGGCGGAAATCGATTACGATTAATCGATTTTATGTGCACCTTTAATCGATTAATCGATTAATTGTTCATCGACTTTACCATCCCTACCTCCAACCTGTAATTTGGTTTAAATGACGGGAACGTCAAAAGGAACGCACCCAGCTAATTTTATTGAAATTCATTGACCTCGAAAAATCGCCGGAGTTGGCCTTTAAAGGGATCGACAACCGGTCACAACGTGTGATCAGACCGTGGTAAAAATGAAAAGACAGTGAAATATAGTGACATATTCCAGCATCCTTTTCGCGTTGTGAGTAGGATTTATATTTTTAAATCGTGTTTAAAAGTAACAAAAACCGGTATGCCGCGCCGCCTAGCGGAAGAACCTTGAAGCTTGATTATGGAGTCGATCACTTTTTGCTGTACGCAGTCACGTAGCCTGATGTTGTCATGCGCGCCATAATTAGTCCCGAAAAATAGAGTATGTTTATTATTATCTATCGCCACTCTATTTTGTGCTACTTACGAGGTAAAAGGAGTTGCACGGTGAGAAGCGGTGCTGCCTTCGCGGTAGCCAGTGGAACATGTCGAGCAGCGACGCATGCGCGGAGTGCACGCATGCGCAGCAATTCGCCGCGCTCGAACACGAACCGCTGTCGCGCTCACTGTTTGCAGCATGGGTTGTCACTTGTGTTAACGACTTCATATTCGCCGCAGATAGAAAAATTCTGATAACAAACGTTTCACGGCGTTTTCCACGTTACCGTTCCGTGATTAGGCACTCTCACCAGTAAGCTTTCCGTTGCGCTAAAGAAAATGGACACCATAAAAATTGGTTGTCGGTCCCTTTAAGGAGACTCCTCCCACTACATCACATTCTTAATGCGTTTGTTTACGAAGCAGCTGCAAGCACTTGCGTGGCTCTGTGATAGAACACCTGCTTACCACGCAGGAGGTTTGGGTTAGATTCTCACTCGAACCGAACATTTTTTATTATTTTTATTTGCATCTATCTCGAATTTTCGCTCACGGACAAACAAAACATGGTAGATCCCTCCGTCATAGGAATCGGTATAACATGGAAGTGAAACATGCCTTCGCAGAAGTAGTTTATTGTTTAATATACATTGATATATGAGAGCTTGCACAATGACTTGTGGTGTATGGCAGCCATAGCTTCGTTTAACGTGGATGCACCGACGTTGACGCCTGGTGGCACATTTCTATTCCGATGACTAACGTCCATGACGAAGTCGCTGGAATACACCTGGACGCATCATATGGTGAATCCCACGCAAAGACGGCATCAACAAGCGAACAATAAAGACTGGTACTCGATATGAACTCATCTAAAGCAACGTTGCCTGTTGGGCGAGTTGGAACGAGTCAGTCATAGCGTAGTTCAGCGCAAAAAACAGGCAACAGACGAGTGAGAGGACAAGGACACAGCGCATTCTTCCAACTAAAGTTTATTGGATTGGGACGCATGTATATATACACGCAGGGAAAGAAAAAAAAAAACAGGAAGTAAAAACCGAAAGGTGAAAAGAATAAAAGTGCCGATAAGTCACACACGTGTGCCAACACCGCCCCCCTTCCCATGTCTCGCCAAAAACAAAAGCTCTTTGTCAGAAAGATGCAAGGAAGGCGTGCTTACGCATGCGTCCCCAGACCGTTTAATTTCCTCAGCCTCGATGATTTCCCTCACCCTTTGGTCCCGACTGCGTGCAAGGACCGCAGTGTTATCAAAGAGGGGCCTACACTCACAATCCCGCACGTGGATGCCGAGGTGCCCCGATACTGTCGTTTGGACGCTGTAGTAGTGCTCACGGAGCCTCTCGTTCAGGCAACGTCCCGTCTGACCCACGTACTTTCTACCACACGTCAGAGGGATGGCGTACACAACGCCTTGAACGCATGGAACGAACTTTCGCTTATGGTCTGTGGTGCAGCCTCTTTTTTCTTTCATCCGTGAGGTCAAACTGCACAAGCCCGAAAGCTTTTCAGGGGCCGAAAAAACCACGCGAACCCCAGCGCTTTCCCCGATTTTCTTAAGCCTGTGCGAGACATCATGCACATAAGGCACCACAGCTGTCTTCTTCTTATCTTGCGCCCTCCATCTCGCTCTGCGCTCCTCCTTCCTCCTGGGGTCCCTGACATCCCTAAGCAAGCCTTCAGTCACAGACGACACCACGTCCGGCGTTTGAAGAGAGAAACGGCAAGGTGTACAGCCGCCCATTTTTTTTTTTTTTTTTAACCTGAACGCGCCAGCGTCGACCGCGGAGTTGATAATCGCCGTACAACGGAGCGCATCGGCGAAACGAACGAGAATAAGCGCATGCGCGTTATGAGCAGTCCCGGGCAGCTGTCGTCTGCTAGACTTTCCCGAGAACCGGACACCACCCCTGCTTCTTTTGAACACCGCTATCATCCTTTTCTCTTATCATCCTTTCTTTTTTCTGACTGCCACACTGTATAAAGAAAAGGTCAAGTTGTCACGCTTGAGATGGATGGTATGTGATTACACGCGCTCATTATACTACGTGCGTTATGAGTATGTTTACAGCGGTGCTCTTAAGCTTTTCGTTATGCCGTGCGGAGTCGTATATGCATCCCATCAGATAAACCCACGTCTAATGTAAAAATAGAATTTGATGAGATATTTTCAACAATTACCAAAGTCTTGCCATCTAAGTATTTAATTGGGATATTAGAAGACCACCTTTTACAACTAGGAATTAATAATGTAATTGCAACGGACGCATTCATGAATGATAAGAGAGCAGGTGTGGGTATCTTCTCTCACTCATTATCTTGGTCATATTCTTTACGCCTTCCAGATTATACTCCTTTATTTGAAGCGGAGTTAACGGAACTTATTTCAGCCCTTCGAAAACTTCCAGCAAATCATTCGACAGCTGTTTAGTGACTGATTCGTTATCTGCGTGTTCATCCCTCACTTCAACTTCGGAGTCAGCTATACTAAATACATTCAGATCAATAATCCCCATAAACGTTCACCTAGGCATGTTGCTATAGTGCCAGGTTATCGTGGTATATTTGTAAACGAGATGGCTGACTCACTGGCGAGAGCTAGCATCCCTTGATGGTCCAATTTTGTCAGTTATGCCTCTTACAGCGTATGTTACAGCGGCGAAGTTCAGAAAATCTTCTCGTTTTGTAGATTCAGAAGAAGTTGAAATACCGAATTCAGAATATTCCCACTTGCATTTTGCATGGGATAATAAATGGTGTCCCACAAGTAAATTGGAAGTATCTATCGCTAAATTAAGATGCCGTATTCCGCCGCTTAATTTTTACTTAAACAGGTCTGGTCTGGTGCCATCCCCTTTTGCCCTAGCTGTAACGAACCCTAAAATATCGACCATTATCTACTAAGGTGTCACTGTTTCAAAAATCAAAGAAAAAAGGGCTTTGAAATTGTATTAAAAAATAGGAATGCAGTGATTCCACTCCTGCGCCAACTGCGCCAAAGTGCGCCAAATTGTATTTACTGCGCCATCCTGATAATATCGACGAAATTTGCGCCAAACTGCGCC
Organism: Rhipicephalus sanguineus; assembly: GCF_013339695.2. Classification (NCBI taxonomy): domain Eukaryota; kingdom Metazoa; phylum Arthropoda; class Arachnida; order Ixodida; family Ixodidae; genus Rhipicephalus; species Rhipicephalus sanguineus. The sequence continues at coordinate 148,227,925 of NC_051177.1, read as the reverse complement.
AAAGTCTCGGGTTTGGAGGCGTCTATCACCGGCAATCGCACCGCCGGCGCGTCAGAACATGTGCAGCTCGATCTTGGGGCTGCCAATAAAGTCGCAATCATGGACCAAGAATTATTCCGCTGAATAAATAGCGCTCGCGCGTGCGTTCCGAGTAAGCCACGATGCCTTGTACGGTGCCGACGCAGCTTCTGTTCTGCAAGTCGGCTCGACAGCAAAACGCGCTCTCCGCAGAGGCTCGTGACGTCTAGGCCTATCGGTAGCGAGAAAGTGCGACGGCGATTCATCGGCGGACGTCGTCTGTTCCAGAAACGCTGCTGATAGCTCGTTTCAAGTGCCGCTAAAATGTCTGTCACTACTGTTTCCGGACATCGCGGAATCAGTAGCGCACCCAGGAATTCTCTCAGGGGGGGGGGGTTGAAATTCTTAGAAGCCTACAAGAGTGTGGGATGGGGGGGGGGGGGGTGCAGGCACATTGCATAATACGCCATTTCGTTGTTTAGGCTGGAGGATTGCAACGACAAAGAAAATATGAGATACCAAATAGTAATAACAATACTACTACTACTGCTAATAATAATAATAATAATAATAATAATAATAATAATAATAATAATAATAATAATAATAATAATAATAATAATAATAATAATGATATCAGATGTGATGATGATGATGATCTTTCAGCATTTTACAGCAAGAACTTGAAAAACTTGAGAGGGCCAAGAAACTGTTCAGTGAAGCAGCGCACGGAGAAAATAAATGGCAAATTGAATAAACCAACGCGTAATATAGTTCCAACAAAGATGCCTTGCAAATACTTATTTTTGCTAGTTTTTCAGCTCCAGGTAGTGATAAGGGTGCTGACGTGCCGGCCTGCTGGCGGTCGCGCATTGCTGTTAAAAAAATTATTACTATGTTAGCGCAAACAAATGGGACGCAAGAAAGGCACACGAGGACACCCGGCGCCGTGTGCCTTTCTTGTGTCCCATTTATTGTGTCTTGTGCCCGATTACCACAGTAATCAGGAAATGTCATACAAACAAGCCCCATTGGCAACTTTAGCAATTAAAGAACTCTGCAACTGAGAATGTTGTGCACAATGTGAGCAGAACATCCTATATTATACTTCCTTCAAGCCTCGCCAAACTACAAATCTGAAAGTGCATCGTAAATATTTACTATAAGCTTTGTGGCATTGATTATAAACAGTATATACGTGCAGCTCAATGCAGCTGCACTGTAGCCAGGCTTACCGTTTTGCCATGTCATTCGGGTGCACAGGTTCGGCGACTGAAGTATCCTCAGTGATAAGTGACTGATCGATTGACGCACCTGAAGGCGATAAGTGCTGAGTCATCGCTTCCTTTTTGGCCGCAATCGGGCATTCCGGTGCTGTCGCTGCATCTCTTGAATCTGAACACGGACTCTTTTTCGGGAAGTAGGTGAGGATCGTGTTCGACTGGCGCTTCAGCGAAATGCATGTGATGTGGTAGCTCATTCGACGCAGATTCGCGCAGCAGACACAGAAGCAAGTTCTAGCAAGCGAACTGAACGTGTGCATGGGGGCACATCAAACTTCGTAGCTTCCGTCCGATGTACAACATACAAAAAAGAAGTGGTAAAAAGAGAGAGGGCGAGAGTTGTCTGAAAAAATGAGAAAGAAAACGTGGCATCCCAATATAACTCTCGCACTTTCCAAAGCCCTTTTTTCTTGTCACGCGTCCTTGAAAACAATTACTCATTCTGCCCCGTCGTCTTACTCCTCCCATCTTCGCAACGTATTTTCGCATAGCATTCGTGCTTGCTTGGGGTCCCTGCGTGCGCGCGGTACTGCGGCATGGCTGTCGACGCACACACTAGTTGCGCCAAGGCTTGCTCATAAGTGCAGGAACCACAGTGTACGTGCTTAAACGAATATCGCCATGTGCTCGAGCTGTACGGCCTCCCGGGTTTGCTGTCGCTTTGACGAACGAGCCGCGTACGAGGTCGCCTTTCTTCTCGCCGCTCCAATACAGCTCGTCCGTCCTCTGTCAACAAAGTTTAAAAAAAAATGCGCGGCCACCCCGCTGGCGACACCATTTGCCTGTAGAAAACGCAAGCCCCGAAGAAAACAAAAAAAAACACTATTTTCGAAGCGCCGCCGACGCCCTCTTATCTTTGGAACTTTGAGTGAACATTTTTCCCTACTTTTCGGAATACATACGGTTCCTTCTTGAGCGGTCGAGGGAGGGATGAACAGGGCTTCTTTTCTTGTTTGGTGGGTATGAAAGGGTGAGGCAGGCGGCGGCAGTGCTCTTCGGTCAAAGAACAGAGGGGTGCGAGGGATTGACCGGTGGGAATGAGTTGAAGAGTAAAAAGTGGTGGGGAGCACCTTTGGCGTGTGGATGTGTCGAGGTGCACTGTTAGATGAGAGACAGGGAAAGGGGATACTTGGAGTGCCGGACTGTGAGGCTGTACGCGTACATCTTTTTTTCCTTTTCTTTTTCTTGCGCTTTGCGCGGGGAAAAGCGAAGTCCTGCCAGCATTCATTTCCGGTAATTGGCTTCAGCTGCGATGGATTGGGGACGTCTTTTCCGTCTCTCTCAGTTCCGCTGATGCAGCTCGCGTCGCAGCCAGTACAATCAGTTTTGTTGAAGATGGCTTGGGTACGCTCTTCCGGTGGCCGGTTTTTGGGAGAAGGCATAGAACACTCTTAAAAAAAAGGGTGTCTGTACTGACTACCTTTGGGTGGTAATCGCCTCGCTACACATATGATGACCTTTTGGGGTGTCAAACGACTCCCTTCGTTCTTCAGACCAACGACTCCCTTCTTCACAATTTGGGGTGTCAAACGACTCCCTTCGTTCTTCAGACCAACGACTCCCTTCTTCACAAGCAGAGAGTCTACGTTACTCCCAACGCAGGAGTCTACATGACTACCTTTTATTTCCCGCTAGTACCTCTAGGTAGTCAGGGTGACCCCTTTGCCATGGTAACGCTGACCCCCACTGGAGCGTTCCTTTGACTCCGTTGTCCTTAAGGACAGTGGTGTACATGACTCCCCTGGCAAGAGTCAGTGTGACCACTTCGTGGTACTCAATGAGACACTCTGCAACAAATAATGCGTTTATTTTTCTTCTTGGTCGATATTGATGAAACTTGCTGAGTTTAGGTTTACTTATGTGGCGATTTCAAATATGCAATTATCTGGAAGAAAACGCAGTTTTTACACATAAAAATTTCATGTGTCTTGATGAGCAAGCCTTTCCAAACTTGGAGTTACAAAGTAAATCGACATATCGCTATAGTTAGGGGACAAAAACTGTATGCAATAGTTTTAAAGGAGTTTACTGCGCTGTTCTGGCATAATGTTCATGAACCCACTAGCCCACATACGAACTCGCGTTTTAAACCCATTTGAGTTAAAAGTTACGTAATATTGAACTCTCGTGAGCGAATCACCAGCTAGACATACACTTACTGGTCAATGTTCAGCATACTATGACTATTGTTAAGTGGGTTTAGGACATGCATTCTGGTTATGTTGCATACAGTTCCTATTTCATATTATTGTGATATGCTTACTTTGTAACTCGTGCAGGCCTAACATGGCACATGAAATGTTTGATATACTTAACACGACATATAATAGTAGAAAAATATTTGCATTTTCAAAATCAGCGTACAAATACACATAAACTAAACAAGTTTTATAGAGATTGATCAAGAATTTCAAAAGAACTTCAAATCAGAGCGAACACCATTAGGGTTTTTATCTGACAATCGACGAAAGTTGGTGCCGCTACCTCTTGTTAGTCAACAAGGCACTTCCACCGGGTTTACTCAAACAGGAACACTGTGGTGGATGCATGACAGCCGCAACAAGTTTTTGTAGCAACTTTACAGTGCTGCATTCGATTCCTCTGGGGGAAATAAAATACTACTCGAAGTTTATATAGATGAGTCTCAGAACATTTCCGCTCGCGTAAAACAACAAAAAATGTTGATTCTAGAAGAAAGTAAGCCATGCAACACGGAAACAGAAGAGATGCGGACAGCTCAAACGCTAGCGTTTGGTTTGTCTGTGTCTTCTCTTTCACGTCTGCATGCCTTCATCCTATAAACAAACTGAAATTTCTGCGATTCGTAAAATTATTCTTGAATCGGTTTTAAACACTTCATGCCATTTCATACATGTTCACATTGTAATGACAACCTACTGTTTTATCAGTAAGCACCTAAACTATAGGCACAACATCCTGCGAATAATGCGTAGTCCTTAGCCACGTCACCACAATTGTGAAGCATTTTATATATATATATATATATATATCTGTGTGTGTGTGTTTGACATTTTTGAGCGCGCAAAAGAACAGGGACGAAAAACGACGCGGACACAGCGCTGACTTCCAACATATGCTTTATTTTCTACAGTGGTACATGTATATATATATAGACAACAAAAAGCAACGCACGCAGGTGCATTGTACAGGAAGGCTTCATGTAAAACCACAAATAAGTATGCATGATAAGCAATCAAACAACCTGATACCGGATTTTTTTCTTCTTTAAGAGATCAAGCGGTCATTCCTGACTACCACTATCGTCTAGTCACCCTGTGGGTCTTGCTTAGAAAGTCTAGTTCTTTTTGGATAGGTCAATTGAAGGTGCACTAATGCACATGTCTCCCAAACTTGCAATCTTCGCCGCTTCAATTATCTCGCGTGTTGTTTGTGCCTGGCTCCTTCCTGTCGCAGTGCACTGCGAATACATGTGATCGCACCCACACTTCCTGCAGTGGAAAGCCACATGTCCCACACCTCCAGTTCGCACGTTATTTGCGTGCTCACGCAGCCTGTCATTGGCACACCGTCCCGTCTGCCCTATGTATTTCTTGCCACAGGACAGCAGTAACTCATAAACGATGTTGTTCTCACATTTAACAAAGCTTTCTTTGTGCTTTTTTTGGCACCTGGGTTTTTCAGAACCACTGTAGGAGGCCTTGCACAGATTATAAAGCTTGTTTGGTGCTGAAAGGACGACTCTTACGTTGGCGTTGTTTCCTATCTTTTTCAGCCTATGTGAGACATCGTGAAGGTACGGTATGACGGCGCATTTCCGCTTGACAGGCTCCGTTTCTGGTGAAGCCTGCTCCTCACCCTCCGCTACAGATGTGACGACATACTGAGGAAACCCCGCCTTTTTCAGGCAGTCAGCTTGCGCCTGGAAACTACACGAACACTTGTGAGGACATGAGCGGCGAAGCGCATTCATTAGGGTTAATTTTGCAATACCCTTTTTAACTAGCTTGGAGTGGCCCGAAGAAAACGGCAGAAGCGGCTTATTGGCCCTAGGCTCGTACGACCAGCAGACCTGGTCTCGCTCGAAGAACATTCGTAAGTCAAGAAAACGCAAGGCGTTGTTTTGCGGCATTTCATGCGTGACTGCGAGCGGTTGCAGGAAACGCGTGAACAGATCAAGTACGTTTGAAGAATCATTGCCAAATTCGCCTGGACTTGATTCTAGAAAGACAACGTAGTCGTCTACATATCTAAACACCTTCTTTACAGGCACAAATGTAAAGAAGGTGTTTAGATATGTAGACGACTACGTTGTCTTTCTAGAATCAAGTCCAGGCGAATTTGGCAATGATTCTTCAAACGTACTTGATCTGTTCACGCGTTTCCTGCAACCGCTCGCAGTCACGCATGAAATGCCGCAAAACAACGCCTTGCGTTTTCTTGACTTACGAATGTTCTTTGAGCGAGACCAGGTCTGCTGGTCGTACGAGCCTAGGGCCAATAAGCCGCTTCTGCCGTTTTCTTCGGGCCACTCCAAGCTAGTTAAAAGGGGTATTGCAAAATTAACCCTAATGAATGCGCTTCGCCGCTCATGTCCTCACAAGTGTTCGTGTAGTTTCCTCAGTATGTCGTCACATCTGTGGCGGAGGGTCTTCTCAAGACTGTCAAACATGCTCGCGAGGGTGAGGAGCAGGCTTCACCAGAAACGGAGCCTGTCAAGCAGAAATGCGCCGTCACACCGTACCTTCACGATGTCTCACATAGGCTGAAAAAGATAGGAAACAACGCCAACGTAAGAGTCGTCCTTTCAGCACCAAACAAGCTTTATAATCTGTGCAAGGCCTCCTACAGTGGTTCTGAAAAACCCAGGTGCCAAAAAAAGCACAAAGAAAGCTTTGTTAAATGTGAGAACAACATCGTTTATGAGTTACTGCTGTCCTGTGGCAAGAAATACATAGGGCAGACGGGACGGTGTGCCAATGACAGGCTGCGTGAGCACGCAAATAACGTGCGAACTGGAGGTGTGGGACATTGGCTTTCCACTGCAGGAAGTGTGGGTGCGATCCCATGTATTCGCAGTGCACTGCGACAGGAAGGAGCCAGGCACAAACAACACGTGAGATAATTGAAGCGGCGAAGATTGCAAGTTTGGGAGACATGTACATTAGTGCACCTTCAATTGACCTATCCAAAAAGAACTAGACTTTCTAAGCAAGGCCCACGGGTGACTAGACGATAGTGGTAGTCAGGAATGACCGCTTGATCTCTTAAAGAAGAAAAAATCCGGTATCAGGTTGTTTGATTGCTTATCATGCATACTTATTTGTGGTTTTACATGAAGCCTTCCTGTACAATGCGCCTGCGTGCGTTGCTTTTTGTTGTCTATATATATATATGTACCACTGCAGAAAATAAAGCATATGTTGGAAGTCAGCGCTGTGTCTGCGTCGTTTTTCGTCCCTGTTCTTTTGCGCGCTCAAAAAGTCAAACATGAATTACCAACTTGCCGATGCCTACGCTCTCTCAATATATATATGTGTGTGTGTGTGTGTGTGTCATTCCATGCCAAGTGTCCCAGACGTGGCACTCGCACATCAGAGATGTTGCTGATAAAATTTGTGCCTTTTTCCTGTGCCACATGGAGTATTGTGGCAAAACACTTTTGGTCGAAAAAAATTTTGACAATCATGGCACCCCCTCGAAATTCGCTTCTATTTATTAAACTGTACCTAATAGAAAAATGTGTATAAAATCTATTTTTTGTGTGTTGAGCTACGAAACCGCGCTTGCGCTATCACAGAGGTTCTGTTTAGTTGTCCCATTCATTATTTCAGATTTTTTTTGTGTTTCACTACCAGCTACGTAGCTTCAAAAACAACAAAAATCTTCAAAGTTCGTGAATTTTTCTTGAGCTATCTGGAACTCACCCTAACCAATGTTAATCATAGCCTGATTTCCAGGAAAGTATTTTAGTACAGAAATGTTTAGGGGTAAAATAGACTTCAAATCTTTCCGAAAAAATTGTGATATTTTGAGAAAATGTACGATTTGTCACATGTTTGACCGTATTTTTCATACTGATGCGGTCAAAGTAAAAATCCTCGTCATGTGGCGTTTGATAGAAGACTTCATCGTTAAGTAACGAAGAAAGTCTAATCAAATCATTTTTTTTGTTTTAAGGAAGAAAATAATTTTTGAATTTGGCCCTCCGATCGCGCAGTGCATTTCATTTTGCTGCCACTTCGCCGCAAAGCACGTGGTCGCCCTTACAGCTGACACTCGTCACAGGCAGCGGCCAGATGCGAGATGTATGTCAGCGGCTCGTGAGTGGTCGAAAGTCTTGTCGCGCTGTCAGGGCGATGAGTAATGAATTTGCGTTACAATGAGCATTTGCTAGGCGGGCCCAATGGGAAATATGGACGCCCGAGAGCAGCATGTGGAGTCGTTGGCACAATGTCCTAGAGGGACGTCTGCACAACTAGCATACACATACTGAAAGAAATAATGCACACTGTACACACTTCTTTCTCAGGGTATACATGTTGTACAGACGGCCTCTAGCACCAATGTGCCAACGACGCCATAGGCTGCTCTCGGGCGGCCATACTTCCCATTGGGACCGCCAAGCAAGCTCACATTGTAACGCGAATTCATTACTCGTCGCCCTGACATCAACGTGACAAGACTTTCGACCACTCACGAGCCACTGACATACATTTCGCATCTTCCGTTTGCCTGTGACGAGTTCCGCTGCAAGGCTACCACGTGCTTGGCGGCGAAGTGGCAACAAATGAAATGCACTGCGCGTTCGGAGGGCCAAATTCAAAAATTATTTTCTTCCTTAAAAGAAAAAAATGATTTGATAAGACTTTTTCATTACTTAACGATGAAGTCTTTTATCAAACGCCGCTGACGAATTTTT
>NC_051177.1:148166493-148219623 GCF_013339695.2 Rhipicephalus sanguineus | reverse complement strand
ACGCGCATACGCGCATACAATTCTTAATAACGACGAGAAACAAATCATTAAAAGCTAAAATATGTGGAGGAAACAAGCAGAATCAAATAATTGTGCTCGAATGCATGCCCTAAATGCTCAACCTAGCGCTTGCACAGTTAAGATAAGGCTATTCGGCCACACACAGACAAGGATCCGTTCGACTACAGTTCAAGTTTAACTAACGGCTCAACAGGCACGGGTGCCGGCCGCATCAGGCAATCCTATCGTTACCTATGTTGCGGGTGAATTAAAACGTCGGTCCGAATTTACTAAACTGGCTGTATTAACACCTAAGCGTAAGTGCAAGCACACGCATTAACACGAATATGACGGTAAAGACGTGCCTTTGCGGATGCATACACATACACACGTTTGGTCACACGCAAGGAAAACACGTCCCTGACGGTAGTCACATAACGATCCTGTAGCTGTTGAAAAGAGGACGCGCAGCGTATAGAACTTCCTTAGACACGCTCACTTTAGCGCTCAAAACGAACAAGGAAGCGAAAAAAAAAAAACGCGGACACCGCGTCATTCTTTTCCGACCTTGTTCGTTTTTTGCGCTAGAAAATTCCCCATGAATTACCAACATGCTCAAGCGTACGCGCTTTAGACACGGTCGGACGCTTACACGCAGGCGCCGTCCCCGCCCTACAATTATTAAACCAAAATAGTGATTCATCGCGAGCAGCCCCCCCCCCCCCCTTCCAACACCACTGCCGACAGAGGAGCGCGCCACCACAACTCTGTTCAAATCCCCCGCCGAACACAGCCGCGCATGCGCACACTTTACACTCCAACAAAAAGTTCGACTTTTTGCCTTGATCCTGATGAAATGATACACACCACAGGCTCGCTACGTTACAACAGCTCACTTATCGTCTACTAGTCAGAAAAACATAGTTAACAGCGTGTATTATCCCGCTCACGGTGTAAACAAAGCGCTGACAGCAGCAACGTTCACGTACGTACCTGTTTTCGTTCGGCGACGGCTCAACGATATGAAGCAGCAGGTCTTCGCTTGAGTCTTCGTAGTAAGCAGCACTGGCAGAACCCACAACACGAGCACAGAGCGCAAGCACCATTCACACAAGAGAAAATTCAACTTCAAACTCGCCCTTTGGAAGCGGCATGGACGCGACGAGCAACAACAGCAAAGGAGTTCTTCAGCCCCGCAGACATCAACGGGTCCGCATTCGTGCACCATATTTTTAATCCAAACTAAAAATATTCATTCCTGCTTGTAAATACTTACAAAAACATTATGTAAATACAAAATATATTTGATGCGTACAATGTCTCGACTTTTGCAAAAAAAAAGAAAAATTGGAATGTAAGCGCGCGAAATTTGAAATGTCTGGTGCAGCTACAGGGAACGTTATTTTGAACAAGTGAGCAAGAACGCTAATAATTGCTACAAAACGTATATATCTTGTGAATTAAAGTTATTCAATTGGTGCACACGTATACACGCGAGGTTTTAATGTAATGATTCATAGTCCTTATGTCAAACTAAATAGATACCAAATACAACTTTTATTCAGACAGTGGTACGAGAAAAAAAAAAATACTCGGGGGTCTGAGCATGGTGCACGAAAACTTTACACGTAATTTGTGTGTGTGTGTGTGTGTGTGTGTGTGTGTGTGTGTGTGTGTGCGTGCGCGCGCGCGCGCGCGCGCGCATATATTATAAGACGATATATATATCCGCCACGGTCCAGTGGTTATGGTGGCTCGACTGTTGACGCGAAGTCACGGGATCGAATCCCGGTCGCGGGCTGCCGCATGGATCATCTCATTCATTTTCATTTATTAATACTGTCAGCCCTGTTGTAGGGCTATTACGTACAGGAGTGGAAGGTACATTGTAATATTATCATGCACTGAATGTACGTAGATTATGCATTATTATATAGATCCCCGGGCATATATACATGCATATATATAAATAGACAATCGCAGACAGAATGTACAATTGATGACAATGAAGTAAGAACATGACCGTCATCAAGGGCGTATACCACAGCTTCTTTTTTTTTTCAGTGACGGGGGGAGGGGGAGGGGTCGAAGACCTTTACGTCTGTTTGTATATGAGCGCGTACAAAATGCAAAATGTAAAAGTTGCGGTGCGTGGGCAGTGGCGTAGGCAGAAATTTTTTTTTTTTTTTGGGGGGGGGGGTACGCCCTTGATCCGACATTGAGTCCGGGCAGGTAGGTGTGGTCAAGTGTCATTATGTGAGCTGTATCCCATCGAAGAAAAAAAATATCGAAGGGGGGGGGGGCACGGACCCGATGTGCCACCCCCTGGCTGCGCCACTGGCGTGGGGGCCCGGTGGGGGAGGCGCGTACACACATGGAAAATGTAAAACTTGCAATGCTTGGGGGGGGGGGGGTGGAAACCCCCAGCACACCCCCCAGGGCTACGCCACTGAGATCTTTTTAACAAACATTATTTTCACATTCTTTAGAGAAATTGTCTTTAGACTAAAGTAGAGCAACTTTCTTTAGAGAACTTGTCTTTAGACTAAAATAAATCAACTTTCTTTTAACGGTATGTTAATAGAACGTGAAAGTCCATAGCCCGTCACTAAAGTTGGTAGATCGTTGGTTAATCGCTTAAAGACCGTCAATGTCCATTTTTGTAAGGGTATAACGCTAACATCGTTACAATAGGCCTTTGTTAAAACTTTCACCGATTTCCTGGTTCGAAAATGAGCGCGTGTTTACTTTAGAGGAGGTTATGTTATTTCAGCACGTAAAAAAAAAGAAAGACAAGAAAAGTGGCAAGCCCTTCTCAACTTCACTTCCGAAACGAAGGTACGGACTTTTGAATAGTTCGGTCGCGTATGCCGCAAGTGCCGTAGAACGTCCCGAATTTGGCATGCGAAACCCTTGAGGATTGGCTTCACATGTAAAAATTTGACCACGCTGCACATTCACCACTGCCGTACTGCACCACTCGTTCAGAAACTCCCATCATTCCGGTGCTCAAACAAAACGCTGCTGTGAACGGGCGCCTGAAGATTTTTGGGCCCAGAGCATGGCCATGGAGCACAATAACGTGACCGTTGCCAGATGAGCCGTATTGTACAATTATACGAAAAAAAAAAAACTAGCTACCGTACCACCACCCTCTGTTGCCCAAGAGGTTAAGAGTGGCACGGCTAACTGGAATGGCAGCTCTTCTATCAACATGGTTGCGCGCCCATAAAACCTGAAAAAAAAAATACTCCCGAACAAGCACGTAAGAAACCTGTCACCACGCCGTAGCTTTCTTGATTTTTCCTTTCTCTTGCCGTTACTGACAGTGCACGCTTCGATACTATTCGATATTTTCGGCCACTATGCGGCACTATTCGATTCGAGATGAAATTTCACTATTCGCACACCCCTACTTAGTACCTTTGATAGATATTTATATGCCTCAGGGCTTGTAAAGTAAAGACTGAGGGCAAACTGTCTAAGTTGCATCAGCCATCGTCTCCCATGTTTTTTCAGTGGTTGCAGATGCATTTGCACTCTTAGAATTTCCAAAAAGTCCTTCTTTAGGTACCTGCCTGCTTCAAGAAGAAGCTGCGCATGAGATGCAATTGGTTTCTTGGACTTTTTAAGTCCTGCAACAATTTGATGGAGGTGGGAGTTCTCATCGCAGTAGTGCTGAAGCCTCTTCATATCACGTGGAGTGAGCACTTTCCGAGTCCTGGTCCTGGCTCTTGGGGTTCCTGGAAAATCAAAAAGCCACATCACTAATGTTAAGTCTAAGCAAGAGGCTTTAAAACTTACACCTTGGTTAAATGGTTTGCTAAGTTTGGTACACTAGAAACACGTACATTTGTATTTTAATGCAACGTATTATTACCTGGAATTTTGTGTGCATCCTTTACAAAATTTGCAAGCTATGCCCAAATTAAAATACCAGGTCAGGCTAGTGTAAAAGGCTAATTTGGTATTTTTGCATGTTATGAGAACAAAATAAACACAGGCTAAATGTATTTTTTGTCACACAGCCACGTATATGACTGGCCAAAAGTAGGCACACACCCAGTGGCAGATAGTAAAACGTTAAAACAAAAGTGCATTTATTTAATGAAAGCATCTACTTAATGTAATGAGCTGTATCATTAACCAGTTGTAGTGCCAATATTTATATATTGGGGCGCATGTGGGAATAATTCCTTTTTGTTTTGTAGAATGAAGACACACTTACTGGAATTACTATGTAATCTTGTATTAATCTTGCTTTAATAAGAGGAACAATACCTACTCTGTGTAGTTGGTGCTGTTGGCAATGGCTCCTGTGCCCCCTAGGATGCTGGCTCTTGTATTGGTGGAGAGATATTGAGGGGCACTGGAAAAGAATGCTGTATATCACTATATAAATTTAAGCAGGAGCAGTGGCATTGTGCTTTATTTTTGGAAAGCTCCCACTTACTGGTCTCACACCTTGATGCTGAGAGTTCTGGAGAGAAGTCGGGGAAATCTTGGTATTCTGAAAGTACACATCATTACATTAATTCTATATCCGCTTTAGAAAAATGCACATCAGATGAAATACACACTTTCAATCAAGTAAACAATGAAAATTACCATCTATGGAAGCAGCGAAACGAAGCTTCGACACTTGTGACCTAAGAAATATTATTCGCGAAACCACTGCCGTTACAGGGTGGAAGGTACAAAATACTCATCAGGCAAAATTCGTTAAAAATTTAGATTTTATAGTAATCGTGAAACCAAGGAAAATGATAAGAGTTTCTGAACAATCTCGACAGTCCCAACACACACACACACCCCTACATTCTGGCGAGATGGGTCTTAGGTCTCAATATCGGTGGAGGGGTATGAGACCCCTAGAGACCGCATTAACTTTAAGCTCCCTTGACTTTAAGGACTGCTGATAATAATCTAAATGTTTCACACAATCTAATCATTCATGAAGAACCCCAAAGCACTTAAACGTTCTCTTTCACCTAATGCGATTACCATTACGTTCAATAATCACCGCTGTTCGCGCCCCTCGCGGATATAAAATCTCTTTTAAAAAACTTGTGCTCGATTATTAGAAACGCTGCACGCATAACCACTTCAAATTGCCTAGGCGTCCTATTGAAAAATCACGCGCAATCCCTTTAGGTACAGTACACCGAAATCACAAACCAGACGTGTCGCGTGTGCAAGTTACACGGCAATGCAAAGCTGACACTGAAAAATATGTGGTTTATGTATTCGTCATTATAGTAATACATTAATGATGTAACAAATGTCAAAGAAACGACGACGGACCATTGAACAAGAGCATAACTGACGCTCCGGCTTACCTGTTTGCGGTGCGGAATCAACAGATCGACTCCATGAAAGCGTCAAACGTACCCCTCGATCTCGATCGCTGCGGCATTCCTAATTCGCCGGTAAACTGAGTCAGCTACTATTGCTGTAAAGATAAAAGGGCGTCTGCGAACTGAAGCGAAAGGTGCTTCCGCATTTACGTTGCCGCCGAACAATTTGAACGCCAACGGCCACGGAAAAGATGGATACAAATTGGATTTTGGTCCAGTTAGTCATCACTGAAGTCTTAAAACGTTGACACTTCAATTAAAAAGCAGCTATACATATTAAGTATAAACATAAGTAACTCTCTAGCTATCCAAAGCAAAATAACATGTTTGAATGATTCATTCGCTTGCGCAAAACAATTTCTTAAAGTTGAAAATTTGGGTGGTTTAGCGCCCCTAGCAGGGAAAATGCAAACTAAGATAGCCGACCGCTAAAAGAAGAGTTAGTAGCTCCACTCTGCGCGCATATCGATGGAACTCGCCGCGGTCGATTTTTTCGCCCTCTGCGGCGATCGCTAGAACTTGAGACTTTCCGGGGCCTGGCTGAATCGAGTGACGTGCCGACAAACAGAAAGACAGACCAAAGTTTCTCCGTTTAAGTATCCCAAGAAAGACTATCGTCTTTAAAATGCTTCCGAAGCGCGGAATCGAACCAGGGACCTCTTGCTTCGCAGCGAGTGGCACTAACCGCTAAGCCACGAAACGCAGATCTTCCGCGTAGCTAAGGGCGAGCGTTATATTGGCCTCGAGGCCCACCACTGGAAACACCGGCGCCACCGTCGGCGTGACGTGCTTGGCAGGATCACGTGGTCTCAGCGGCCGCGTCGGCTGCTTGTGGAGCGCTGCCGCGTGCTTTGAAAACGAGTTTCAAGTCCCACATGCGCTGCGGACTGTTCAAATACGGAAGTTTTCTCGCATTTTCTGCTCAATTGAAACCATTGTAATAGAGTGGCTGCCTCCGAAGGCGACGAACATGGGGCTCTACCGCTCGGTGCCGCAGTGCCGCGCTTACGCAAAGGAGCCCAGTGTCAGCCTGTACTGGTAACCGCGGGACAAGAAACAGCCTAGAAGCATGGGTTGTAAAGCTAAGAACCGGCAAGTAGCCACCCACTACGAGTCTTGTGTGCAACAAGCACTCCGCGACGAAGACTTTTGTTACTGCGTCGGGCCTGCGATGTTCGGTGAGTACAGCGCACACTGAGACGATGGCTCGCGCGCGCTTCCCGCCGGCAAATGATGCTTATCTGCCACAGGATGGTAAAAGTGCTACCTTTTACCACGTGCGATGCCATCTCAGAACCCTCCAATGCGACCTCTTGATCGTCGGCCCCGTGCTCAGCGTCCACAAAATCGGCTGCAGATGCGCAAGTCATTGTTTAGATACGTTAATTAAAAAAACGCACCGGGTCCCTTACTGCACTCGTTACAAGATGACTAGAAGGCGAAAGCCATCTTCTTCTTGTCAGTTGATGTATGATTCTCCCGCGCCCCCCTCCAAAAGCGTTCTGCGACATAACGCGGTTTTGCACGGCCTCCGTGACCAATCACGGAGGTAATGCAAAGCGACCATGACGTTGAATACGTCTCGTGTGACGTTCACGTTATGTGACCGTCATAATGACGCTTTATATTTTGCGATCTGTGACGTCATGATGAGTCATATGATAACGCCATCACCGATCACGGAGGCAATGCAAGGGACCATGCCGTGTGAATACGTCATCGTGTGACACCACGATATGTCACGTCATGGTGATGTCATAATGAGTTACAAATTTAGGAGGTCTGTGACGTCGTGATGACGTCATATGGTGACCTCATCACGTGACGATTCTTTTTTGCGTCACTCGTCTCGACGCCGCGACGGTCAATCTTCCCGTTTGAAGAGGCATCTGGCTTTCGCCTTCATAAGCTACTCGACGTTTGCTGGTGGACGTACATAGCGAGAGAGTCAAATGCTGCGGCTGTGTGCTGCATTTATGTTGGCAGTAACATTTTTTTCAGTCAAGCTTGTGTTCCCTTGACGCAAACACATTATGTCCCCAAATTTATTTGTGTCACTCACAACTGACGTTGGGCCTCTCCAACCCCATGTATTTTCTTGGAGCGCTTCATTATTTACGTGGGAAAGATGCCACCCTGTTGGCGTTAGACACGACACTGCTGCCAAAATTGCTGGGGTACTCGCCAAATATTACTATCTGTTTTGCGGCTGCTGGTTGCTGCAATAACTTCTATTTTATTCACCGCTATTTCAAGTTCACTGTGGGTCCTAGTTCACAGCCGACATTGCAGAACAAGTCCGGCAAACGTTACTGCATTTTCTTTCTTTCCTAGGCGTCGCATGCTACTACCACGTACGCTCGGTCTCGTAGACTGGTTCTTCCTTCCACCAGCAATCTCGAAGTGGTGAAGCTTTGGTCTATGAATTTGTTGATGACCAAGAGCTGGCAAGTTCACTGGAATGCAAACTGCAACGACTAATTAAGGAGCATTAAAAAAAGGCGTCGCATTTGCTCACGTTTTGTGTGAGCACCAAACGAAACGAATGCGACTGAATAAATAAACAGAATGCAGCGGCATTTGCCCGCTGAGAAGACCGATCAATACGCAGTGCGAGACAACTTGTCAAATGACATTGAAACGTACCCGAATTTAGACCGAAAAAGAAAAAAAAAACACTGAATCGTCGGGACGGCAGATCACAAAGTTGCCATGCGCACCGAAGCCGCAGTTGTAAGGAAATCGTTTTTGAACTGCTCTGATAGCGTCCGCGCAACAGTAGTTGTTTGTTTACTCACAAATTCTCATATTTTTCGGCCTAAAGTTCACAGCGCGGTGCCAAAACGCGCTCGTAGCAAAAGCGAAACCATCAGTACGAACATACATGCAGACGCTCATACATGCAGAGGCACCGTCAGTCGTCGCGAACCCGTGCGATCGCTGGCTTGAGGCTTCTTTCTGTTATGCTCCGTTTGGTTACACAGGCAGTCTACTCTAACGAGATATTTCACATAGTTTGCACTCAGCGAGTGACTACTTTTCACGCAAGAAGCCGGTTCAGGGGTCTCCAACGCGGTGACAGCGTGAAGCGGGTGCTCGGTTTTCTGCAAAGAGACAGCGACTGTAGACTATCTTGTGCTTTCAGTTCGTCGAAAATGATTATTTTGACATTAAAGAACACAGTTCATTTCGAAAGTACTAACAGAAATGCCCTGGAGGGCTTCCGCGAGGTGTTTTTGTAGAGCGCCGACAGCAAAACCTATGGGGAGCGCGCCGGCGGTATCCTGCCTAGCACGCAATCGAGGCGCGTCCGCTAGAGGGCGACTCCGTAACTCCTCGAGGCCAATACACACCCTTTACCGCTGGACGGACTCAGAGACGGCCGGCGCTTACAAGCGTTTCTTCATTACCAGCGAGATGGCGCTAGGAGCACGACGGGCGCATTTAAAAGTCGTCGGCGAGCTCGCTCACTTCTTATATTTGCGCAAGGAGAACCTTGCCCTTCCGCTGTCTGCTCGCGCGGTTTTCTGGTGGTGAGGGGAAGAGGGTTGTTTCAAGGTTTCACCGTGGTGTCCGCGCTCATGTTACGGAGCGTACGAAAGTCACTCGAGCAAGGGACGCCGCTAAACGAACAAACAGACGATGAGCGCGAACTATCAAGTGTCACAACTCGACACTTGAAGCACGCTAGTTTCGTTCGCTGCTTCGGCTGCCTTTGCAACAGGAGCGCTGTTCAAACTGAGAGCGGGCCTCACTTCGTATAGCATTAGTTTCTTGCTATCGCATTCATTGCTTCGCCCTTGCGTCGAAACTGTGACTTTTTTAGTTGTGTCAGTGCTATGGCACTTGGCTCTTAGCTACTATACTGCACCGCGTACTCCAATGCGTGCGGTGTCTTTTGCACAAATTCTGATGCCGCTGTAGTGTTGTTATCGAAGTTTTCTCTTGCGTTGTGCATCGTTACGAAGTCTGAAGAATGCAAGAAAAGGGGTTGCTTTGCGTCTTGTGGCTTTCATACATCGGCGATTTGAAGGACTTCGTCGATGCAAGTTTGACTTACATGCAATGAGATTGACTTATATGCAAATAAGATTCTAACACCTACAGCGCCACCGTCACCGATGCTGGATTTAACATAACAAGCATTCAATTACCGGAAGCCATCTTGGCGTACGTCTCGTTTTCTTTTATTCAATGAGTTTTCAAAATCATAATTGGATTGTTAGCGCAAGTTCTTTCTAAGCTGTCCTTTTCCATCCCACACATTACATATGTCTCTGTATTGCTTTTTTCGGCTCTGCTTACGGCAATATGTCTTTAACGTGCTGGCAACAGCTCTCTGCTTTATTCTTACATTTAGCTGTCTGCATTATTTCTGCTACTGTTTACAGACTGATATTCTACTTAAGTTTGCTGTTATGTCAAGGCGACGTTGAGAACAAATATATAATAATCTGCGCGTTCTTAGAGTATACAGTAACAAAAATTCAGCTTACTGCTTAGTAAAATAGCAAAATTGAGTTTTCATGATGATAACGTAAATTATTAGGAGCCATCTCAAAGATGTTAGCAAAGGGATTGGAGAAACATTGTTATACGAAATGCTCCGTTTTTCTGATGAGCGTCTCAACGAGTCGGTTTACGCTATTTTACATAGGCACTGAATTTTCTGTGTTCTTACCTTAAATGCCTAATTGTCATGGCTATTAGGGTTTACCCGCCGCGATGGTCTAGTGGTTATGGTGATTGACCATTTTTATATATAATAGAATAATAAATGGCTTTGACTAAATGACTTTGACTGGTAACCCGTAGGTCGCGGCGGCCGCAATTCGATGCCCGTGTGCTTATATTTGAGTTTTAGTACACCACGTGGTCGAAATTTCCGGAGCCCTCCACTATGGCGTGTCATCATATCGTGGTTCTATGGAACGTTAAACTCAACAATTATTATTAGCTCTTGGGAGTGCCGCCTGTGTTGTGTTCCTATACTAATTCGCTGTGTTTGATACTGAACCGCTTTTCTATTTTACTTAGTTATATTTGTTGTCCTTTCTTAGTCTACTTCAAATATTGTCACGGACCACCATTTTTGCGACCCGGCGTCACGGCTAATTAACGGACGCCGCACTACCCCGCTGACCGGCTAGAGCCACGCACTCACGAAAAGAGCGGGGAAGTGCGGAACGTCGCCGCGGACTTTTGGTCTTTTGTACCTACGGCGGCGGCAGGATCTTGGAAGGCCGCGAGGTACTCCGAACAAGCTTTTGACTACAAGACGCACCGGCTGAGAGCCAAGAAAACTGACCGTTCCCACGTGAAAGACTTCTGGTGGACAAGCCGTATGAAAGCACCCCAACAGGTTGTAACTCCCGCTCAGTTGAAGACCCTCTCATAATCAAAAAGGGGTGTGGTCAATATATTTTTAGGGCGGAGTTTCTAACAATGAAACGCGCATGATAGGACCCATGTAGAGGTCCCCTTTTTCCCCAGAAAAAGAATGAGGGGACACAGAGTATGATTTAAGGGCCGGATTTTGCCCTGCTGAGGGGTATTCAGACGGGGGAGAAATGCTCGGAGGACAAAGGCAGAGCCTAGTGACGTCAGCTCGCGAGGAGATGTCTCCACAAATGCCCCCACGAACGGAGGGGGAGACCAGTACTACACTACTCTGGTGGCTTGCACCACCCGTTTGGCGAGCTGCTGACGACGAGCTGCAGACGACCATGCAGCTGCAGACTGTACACCCAGGAGCAAGTGCAACAGTGTGGCCAAACAAGAGCTCGAAATTTCGCTATATCCCCCACCGCCGGGGGATTGTTTGTCCTTTCAGGGAAAAGGTCCACGTCTCCCCCGGGGAGGTGCGGGGGGGGGGGGGTCACACCCACTCGCTAATCCGTGAAGTCGCGGTCACGTGATCCGCAATCCCCTCGTCTCCCCCGAGTATTCCTCCCCCGTCTGAATACCCCTTAAGCAGTCTAGTCGCTTACCAACATGGTGTAGAAGCAGATCAACAAGTATCCCTTCTAGAAGTTTTTAGTGTGGCTCCGTATTGGGCAGGGGGCCCACCACTGGAGACGCGGGTGCTGCAATCGCTGTGACGTGCAGGGTTGGATCACGTGACTTCGCCTCGCTCTGGCGAAGGGAAGCGGACGGTTGAATGCGTTTTTAACCGCGATTTCGCGGCGTTTTCGCTCTTGAACAGTGTTGTTTTGCTCTCACTTCTTGTGTGCGGACCCCTATAGGCTACTCAATCCGGAAAAGTGCAGTAAAAGTTATCGGCGGCATGGTAACTTTTCTGCTCCGTGTCCCAATGCGCTACGTACGCGAAGGGGCGAGGTGTGAGCTTTCACTTTTACCGCCATCCTGCTTTTCACGAGCATGATGCCGCTGCCACCTGTCATTCTTTTTTGTTATTTCAAGCCTATGGTGTTAATATGGACACCAACCACGAATATTTACGGGAGCCTTGTCCACAGTGAAAAATGAATGCGCAAACAGTCCGGTTATGTATGTTTTGTAATATGACGTAGGCAACGTGGGAACATGCGTGGAAAGTTGCAGTCATGACGGTTAAGCGTGTGCGCCGTTGTCTAGATTGTAAGATTCAAGATAAAGCCGAGAAGTCCAGTTATTTTCTCTTTCCGTTATTTTAGATGCGAAGTATCTTAAAGGGGCCCTGCAACACCTTTCTTAGTTATATTGGAATAGTCTCATTATTGACGTATGACTCTTCACGAGTCATGTGCCGCAAAAATTTTTCGAATCCGTCAAGTCTAAGTGGTGTTACCAAATTATAGAGATCACGTTCCGCAGCTTTCTCCCTCAACTCAACGCCGCGAGCGCGCGGAGAGCTAGGCAGCGAGTCGAGGGAGGGAGCGCAGATGGCGCAGACGAGCGAGGCTCCGCCCAAGAGCGCCGGCGGAAATTTTTTCTTCATTTTTTTCTCTCTGACGTCTGGGCGCAACCACGTGGTCTGTGCCGCCACTTCCGGTCGGCTTGCGTCGTTCTCGTCGAGCGGAGCCGATGTGTATCGCGCGTGCTTGAAAACTGCGCGTCGGTTTGGTAATGTTGGGTGTGCACCTCGAACGCCGTAGTGTTTTCATCGCTCTGCCAACCATGGAAGCAAACCTGCGCGCTCGTTTGGAACGAATGACAGCTGAGATCGGTTTCGGCCCATACTCCGATACACCGCCTCGTAAGACGGCACTGGCAGACGACCCCGAAGCGCCGCCATTACCGGACGCCAGCATTGTTATCGGAGACACGCTGCGCCCGTGCCTCGGTCGGTCGTGAGAACGTGCCGACGATGCAGTTCTCAGCTGACGAGGCAACACTCGAACGGCTGCCACTCTCAACGGCAACCGGCGATGGTCAAAAGCACAGAAATATTCACGTTTTCGGCACTGCGCATGGCGAAGAAAACGGAACCACGCAACTACGAGCAGACGAGCTGTCGGTGAGACCGGAAGTGCTAATATTAATGTTTGTTCGGTGTTTTTTTTAACGCGATAACAGAATATAAACATACATATTATCTACTTATTGAACTCAAAATTAACAACGAAAGTAATAATGAGGGTGTTATCGTGATTATAACATTAGCCAATGATGGAACTGCCGACAATTGCGTCATATTTTGCGGACTAATACATCATTTGTCGAGAGAAGAGGGAGCGATTTTCAGCTGACTTTGAGAACTTTTTGTAAATTCCAGGCCGTGCGCATCGCTATAATATTTGGCTCGCGTGTTCTCGGGAGCCTCGACTACCGATCGGCAGCACTTTTTGAGCATGCTCGAAAAGTGTTGCAGGGCCCCTTTAAGGCCGAGCTCAATCCGGTGGTGTGCGGCGTGACCACCCTTACTGCGCATGCGCATACCCTCTCCACACACCACCTCTCCACTCACCCTCTCCACTTTCCCTCTCCCCTACCCCTCCCCCTCCCCTTTCCACTCTTCCTCTGAAACGCGGGCTAGACATGCCGAAATTCTCTCCTGCGCAACGCCGCGATGAGTTCGAGCGCATGCGCGTCCCCTCCCCTTGTCTCTCTCTCCTCTCCTACGCTGCCCCCCTCTCGCCCGCCTGTCCACCGCGTTCCCCGCTCGCCCTGTGAGAATTAACGGCCAGGCTAGATGGAAGATACGACGCGCGTTGTGTCCCTCTTCGCGTTCCACGACGCGAGGTCGCTAGCATGCCCAACGAACGCCAACAGAACGCGATCGTGCAAGTGCTCCGGCTTCGCATCGCCTCATGGTCCCCTTTAGCGGGAGATGGTGTAATTTTTTGCCTCATCCCAGCCTATTTCGTGGCCAGGTGCTTCTGCTTGTTCGGTCAGTGCGTTCAGCCAGCGCGTTCGATGAAATCTTTCGTACTTCGTACATGAGCTGCTTGAGTCTTTGCTGGAACTGACCTCTCTCGCCGACGTGTCTTCCACAACAGTCTGCCCCCCCCCCCCTCTCCCCGTCCCGCCGTTGCGTTTATATTAAATTGTCCTCGTGTTTTTTATCGACCACACAAGTTTCCATCAGACTCTCGACTTCAGTCCATGGGGTTCCTTGCTTATAGATTATATTTGTTGAAGAAGCCCATAGCCAGTGTCACTTGTTCTTCTCTATGTTGTTTTACACTACAGGCGAAAACGTGTCCAGCTTCGAACACTGATTCATCCTCTAACAGTACCCGCGGATTGTCATACCGCTTATCAATGAAGCTTTATAAATGCTGGACGCTGGTATTTTCACAGCAACATAATATTGCCATTTAGACTACGGTAAGTTACACCTTGCAGCATGGTCATTCAAGTGCGCAAGTAATACGGGCGGCTGGCACACGGTGCATTTGCTATCGCAATCGAGCCTGATCGGGACCGTATTTTTCGATCGCAATTGGCCCCTTTGTGCAAGCTGGATGACGGAGTCAATCGTCGAAAATTTTCATCCCGATGCGGCTCGGTGACGATCGAAAATTCACCGTGTGACAACCTTAGAAAATTCGCGCAATCAGAAGCAACAGATGGACATTCAAATCGTGCCGCAGACAAACTGATGTGAAATGTTATCACGCTACACCGTGGCTACAACACTGAATGAGGCGCACGCGTACATATGGCTCTCGTGCGTTTGTCTCCAATCGTATGAGAAAGGTTGCGGCTGCATGTATCTGTAAGCATGCTAGATTGCTTCCCACAAAGCGGAGAAACCGCTTTCGTCGTGCTTAATAGGGCTATATGTACGAAACACGAATGTAAATTTGCCCATGCTTGTCGTGTCAACCGCGGCCCGTTTTTATGTGCAAACCTACAACGAATGAAGTTGCACGGCTGCCCTCATTTCTTGCAGCAAAAAATATGTTTCTTTGCCGCAAGCACGCGCTAAAGCCCATTCGACGCAAAATTATTCGTTGCCTTTTACAAAAGCAGCATGCGCGGCCCCGTGATTTCCATATCGGTGGCCATAGCAGACGACACCGGCAGTCAGGACGCTGTCTAAGGTATTATGGAGACGTAACATTTTTTTTATGAGTAGTTATTTATCATTTCGTACAGTCAGTGATGAAGCCGCAGCAGTATTTTACTGATTTCGTTGAAGTGAAGTACAACAACAATAATAATAAAGCAGACGCGAAAGCGGCTGAGCGGGAGAGGGCTGGCGGAGCAATCCAATCTTGCACGTCACAGGGATGCCTCCGCATGGCGGCACCACGGTAGCCACCATAACCACGGTGTGTCCTCGGCACCGGGCGCGGGGCGAGTTTGGACTGGTGGCGCCTCTTTCGATGGAGGTGCGGAACTAATGGCATGTGAGTGCCAGAAAGGAGCAGGCGCTTGCTGCGGGGACGCGGTGTTGGATGTTGGCTGCGCTTCATTGTGCTCTCGTCGCTTGTGTCCTGCGCTGCCGAAAGGCCCCGGGAACCAAGCCCGAGCAGACAGGCTGCGCTTTAGGCTGCACAACAGCTATGCAAACATGGATAAAGCTGGGGAGTACTTCCAGTTCCATCGGTTCCCGTCTGCAATCGCCGTCGCCGACGGCCTTGTTCGCGCACCGGCCGTTGCTTCAAGCTACATGAAATACATAGACTCCAATCCAATCCAATCCAATCCAAGACTCCAATCCAATCTTGAAATATTAAAATCGGCGACGCATCGAAAAGAAAAGGAAAGCAAAACGGGAACAGGAGTTTGCAAGATGTACACCGGAGGAACAGCATGTGCGATCGCCCAAGCATTGCGTAAAGAAAGCCGAAAATCGAATAGGAGACGTAGGGTATCCTATTCAAATTTTAGGAGACAATGTTTACTTGTAGACAGAATAACAAGGTATTACATATTCGGCAGATCCCACGCCTTGTGGGAATCGGTTTCATGCGAAGCAGTCAGCGAGTAGTTCTATGCTGCATTTTTTTTTTTTTTTTTTGGTGTTGAGCCAAGCGTTACGAGGTGGATCGACGTGTTTTTGTAAGTGCAGTAGTTGTGTACACATCGTGGTCTTACCAGGCACGTCGACTACACTGGCGTTCAAAGGGTAACTTATGGTCTCACGTAACGTCAGCACCCACGTTACAGCACATACGTCAGTATTTTCGCAGTGAAGTGCACCTTACGGTGCGATGGACTCTGGGCTGTCCACCAAGCCCGCGATGCGGCTGAGGGGCTCGGCCTCTCGGTCCCCACGTGGGAGCACCCCGCGACACATTGATCTGTGTTTTGGAGGACCAAATAAAAGTTTATCCAATCCAATCCAGTGTGAACATCATACGTAACTTTCGTTTGCGCATTCGTCCGGGGTCGAGAAACGCTTGAATATAGCTTGCTGAATCATATAGGAATACAAATGTAACGTTTATTAGACTGCTATAAAAGCAGAGCAAACACTGGAACCACAAACCTTAACCTGACATGACGCCTGTATCATAGGAGTACATATGTAGTGTTTATTGCTTTGTTATAAAATTAGATAGCCAGCACCACAACCACAACTGACGTTGCACCGACATTACGCCTACATAGGGTGTTTTTCCAAAGCAGGTTCTAGACCTGGCGTGGCTCTGTAGTAGAATACCTGACTGACACGCAGGATTATTGGGTCCGATTCCTGCTCGGAGCCTAATTTTTATTCTCTGCATTCGTCGGGTGAACGCTGACGGTGTCGGTATTTCCTAACGCTCTCGTATTTTTATTACCAATGTCTGTTCTCGCCGTTCCTGGGTAGATATAAACTGTCAATCACCAGTGGCGCATACCCGTACACCGATGCCCGTGGTAAACGGGTCTGTGCTGGAGGAAAGGGTCTGACACGTGTCTGGAGGAAAGGGTCTGACGACGTACGCGACAGGATTTTCATTTTATTTATGTCATGAGCAGAGAGTCATATCTGTCAAATCCGCTTACCCTCCCACGCCAATTTTGGTCTACACCTCTACACCAAGTTAAGGAGGCGATCACGAGAGCACCCAGACGTAGGCGGCTAGATAAACAGATACCTAGATAGAAGCACTCAAAGTGCCTAGGGTTCGCTAAGGAATGCTTCGCATTTAAAGAAATGGTGCTACTTACATCTAGCTCCGCATCGTAGCTTATAACGTTAAGCTTCGTCTGCGGGGCGCACTTGCAACGCTATTTGCGCTCGTTGTCGCCTTTATATTCCGTCATGTCGTGCACGTGACCTGCTTCGTGCAAGCGGAGACCCTTCTCTAGAGCAGACGCACGAAAACGCGTACGCCAGCTGGTCAAGTCTTTGAAACTTCAGCGCAAAAAAACTGGCAGCGCCATGAGTGCAATTGCGCTGTCAGGACTCGCCTTCGCGCCAGGGGCCCTCCAGATAATAATAAGGAACAGCAAGTTCGGCAGTTAAAATGCAAAGATGCTTATTTTACATCGTGTCGCCAATCGGGCCTGCTTCATTTGCAGTCCCGAAAGGGAGGAGGCACCGTGCCCCCTCTGGTCCTCCTCCGAACGAAAACAAACGTCTACAAGCACAGCACGCACGCAAAGAAGCTGACTCGTTTGATGTTCCGACAGCGCTCATCGGTGTGGACATGAGAGGGACACCGTGTCATTCTTTCTAGATGACTTGGCGGCCATTAAACACGTCCACGACCGCAAATGACTGCGCGGGAGTCTGCCTGAAGCCCGACGACGGGCCCCGTTGTCTGAACACATGTCCGAGAGTCGAACGCTTCGTGCATTGTTCGAAAGAACACTGTTGCTGCCGCTTCTCTTTGCCTCTCGGCGACAAACGCAACAACATGCAGCTTCGAATTGCTCAAAAAGAAACGCCGCGCTTCTCTTCGAATACGTGCCGAAAGTAGCAGAGCCTGCTCCGCGTTGTCTGCTTCACATGCCAGTGCTATCCCTGCCGCCGCTTGGGGCGCTTTTCGGGAGGGCGACCAGTGGTGCTGCTAGAGGACGGACGTGTTTTTCGTGGGCTCCGGAATGACAGCGTCAGATAAGTGCTTTTTTTTTTTGCATGATTCGAGCTTGTTTCTTTAGTTAAGCCACTAGATTGCAGCTTAATAGAGCTTACAACTTTGTGCTGTTGGTACAAAGTGGTGTGACAGTCGCTTCGGGTGTATTTTTTTTTAATATTTGTTTTTTTGGCCACCACGTGGCTGAAAGGTGCACAGGTGCTTTGAAGTGTAACATACTTGCGGAGTTTTGTGATATCATTTGGCTTTAAGTGTATCTAATCTGCCGCGTGAATGCTCTATAGCCATGGTCAAAAAGACCGTAAAGTGTTCAGGATGCGGAATGGGGCGGAAAATAGAGGTTTGTGAGGATGAGACGACAGAGAGAGCTGACGACAAGTGTAAGCAATGCGAGTTAGAGGCGAAGATGGAAATAATGATGGCCGCCCAGAATGAGCTCAAGGTGAGAATCTCCGAGCTGGAGAAAGCGGTAGCGACAGAGCGGGAAAAAACGATGGCTATGGCGGAAAGGCTTAAGTCAGCCGAGGAGGGATTGGCAAAGGTAGCCATGCCAGCAAATGTAGCCACGGGGAACAGGGAAGCAGGCGACAGCGGGAAAAATGGGGCATCGACCCCCACAGTGGTAGGCGCGAAGGGGGAAACAGGTTTGGAAAAGACAGGTGCAAGGGACACAGGACCCACCTTCCGCGAAGTAGTCATGGGAACGGGAGGGGACAAAACAACAGCAGTAGCACGCGCTAGTAACAGGTGCAGTGGCCAGGTGCGGGAGAGTCCACCAGAAAAGTCGGATCACGTGATAATCGCCGGGGACTCGAATTTAGCTACATGCGCAGAAGCAGTCAAGGAAAGGGTGAGAGGCGACAAACGAGTTTTAATAGGAAAGTTCCCGGGCCATAGGCTGGGATCAGTGATGAGACAAGCTAACGCAAAACTCGCAGCTAAGTCTAATGGACGTAACCTCGTGATAATCGCGGGAGGTCTAAACGACGTCTTGAGTAACGAATCAGCCGAACTAGCGACCACATTGGCGAAAGGGGTCGATGACATGCGCGCCATTTCCCCTCAGGTGCAGATAGTGGTATGCACAATACCGGAGGTACCGGTGCGTGACGGCAACCTGCAAAGAGCGGTTGTCGACGCAAACAAAGAGATATGGCAGATGAGTAGAGAGAAAGGCATCGAGGTAGTGGAAATAAACAGAGAGGTGCACAGGTGGGGTGGTTTTCGAAGAGACGGAATACACTTCGATAGGAGGCTTGGCCATGAGGTGGGTTGGCGTCTTGCAGGACGCGCAGTAGCTTTTTTGGGGGGCACGCGGGCCCTTCGGTGCCCATGGTAGCTTGTAAAGAGGAAAACAACCAGGGGGACTCTTTGACAGGTAGTATAGCGAAAAAGCAGAGAAAAGGTAAAAGAAGGGAGAAGGCGCGTGTTGCAATTAGTTACATTAACATGCAGGGTGGCAGAAAAAAGGCAAAATGGTTAGAGATTGAGGGACAGTTAAACAAGGAACAGATAGGTGTTTATGCGGTTACAGAAACACACCTTAGAGACTTGGAAGAGCCACCACACATTGAAAATTATGTTTGGGAAGGATGTAACAGGATCACATCAGAAAGGAGAGGTGGGGGGGTTGGAATGCTAATTCATAGCAGAACAAAATGGGAGAGAGTGAAACAAACGTGTTCAGAGCACATGTGGGTTTCGGGCACAGTAGGTGGAAAGAAAACGTGGCTAGGTGTAGCTTACTTGTGGACAGGCAATAACTGCAGAGAAAAGAATCTGGAGATAGTGAAATGCATAAGCACCGATATTAAAGAATTTGGTCATGATGCCGAGATAATCCTTCTAGGGGACATGAACGCTCACATTCATGACCTTGACGGATATTCAGACACCAATGGCAAGTTATTGCTAGATCTCTGCGAGCAACATAGTCTTGAGATAGTTAACGTGGGGCCTAAGTGTGAGGGGCAGATCACGTGGGAAGTCAGAAACAGGCAATCGAGCATTGATTACTGTCTCATGACAGAAGGAATATATGACAAACTTAGAGAGATGAGAATAGACGAAGAAGGCATTAACAGCTTAGGTAGTGATCATAAACGCATAATATTACAAATGGGATATAAAACTGAAAATAAGAACATAGAATCAAAGTTTGGCAGCTCGTATCTAAATGACAAACAAATAACAAATATAGCCGCAAGAGTCGAGGAAAAAGTAGACGAACTACCAGGCAAAGACTGGAAGTATAGTGAGCTGCTACATGTAATCACGAAAGAAATGGAAATAGAGAAGAAAACTATTTGTTGGAAAGGAAAGAAAAAGCCAAAAAGTTGGTGGAACAAAGAAATCCGGGAAGCGATCGAGATGCGACGTCAGGCATCACGGGAGCACAGAAAGGCAAAAAAGGAGAAGCGGCCACAGGACGAAGTCAACCAAATATGGGAAATATATTTAGAGCAAAAATCCATTGTGCAGAAATTAGTCGAGGCAAAAATTAAAGGTGAAAGTGATCGCTGGATGACAGAGATTCGCGAAAAGAAGAAGGCCGCGCCTAGGATATTTTGGAGCCACCTAAAAGCGCTGGGTAGGAAGTCTGTCACAATGCAACAACATATGGTAGATGAAGGAGGAAATAAATTGGAAGGATATGAAGCGCTAGGTTACATCCGAAAGATAACAGCCGATTCGTTTAAAAAGGTCCCCCAGGGGATTCCCCCGGTGAGTAAAAGTACGCAAAGGAGTGCAACCGACGAAGATGTAGTACTAGAGAATTTCAATTGGAAGAAGGCCGAAGGAAAAATTCCTAAGCGCACTACTCCGGGCTTAGATGGGGTTCCCGTCAGCCTCATTAACGAACTCGGACATAACACTAAAGAAGCACTGCTGAAAGCCGTAGAAAAGTGCTTACAGGAGAGGGAAATACCAGACAGTTGGAGAAAAAGTAGAATGAACTTAATCTATAAAGGCAAGGGAGAAAAGGATAACATTCGCTCGTATAGACCGCTAACAATTACATCGGTGCTATACAGGTTGGCGATGCAGGCAGTAAAATTAAAAATAGAAGCGTGGGTAGAACAAAATGATATTTTGGGAGAACTTCAGAATGGATTTCGAATCGACAGGCGGTTAGACGATAATCTGTTTGTTCTTACCCAGTGTATAGAAATATCTAAAATAGAAAACAGGCCCTTATACGTAGCTTATCTAGATATCACCGGGGCGTATGACAACGTTAATCAGGAAATTTTGTGGGATATATTGAAGGAAGTGGGCATAGGTGACGACTGTGTACAGCTTTTGAGGGAAATATACCGAGGAAAATACAGTTTGTATAGAATGGGAAGGAATAAGTAGCAAGGACAGCGTTGAAATTAGCAAGGGGCTGAGACAGGGATGCCCTTTGTCCCCGCTGTTATTCATGCTGTACATGGCGAGGATGGAAAAAGCGCTAGAAGGTAGCAACATTGGATTTAATTTGTCACACAAACAGGTCGGAGCGATGGTTGAGCAGAAGCTTCCAGGTCTATTTTATGCTGATGATATTGTCTTATTTGCGGACAGTCAAGATGATATACAGCGACTGGCAGATATATGCGGAAGGGAGTGTGAGGCTCTAGGACTAGGATTTAGTGCAACAAAATGCGGATTGATGGTATTCAATGATCACGGAGACCATACGGTATTAATACAGGGCCAAAAAATACCGAGGGTAAGCGAGTACAAGTACCTCGGAGTATGGGTAAATGAGGGGGATAGATATATGGAGGTACAAGAGAAAGCATCGGTAGCAAAGGGAAAGAGGAATGCTGCAATTATGAAGCACAGAGCTTTATGGGGATACAATAGGTACGAGGTGCTTCGAGGGCTGTGGAAGGGTGTGATGGTTCCGGGGCTTACATTTGGGAACTCAGTGGTGTGCATGAAGTCAGAGGTGCAATCAGGAATGGATGTAAATCAAAGGACGGTGGGCCGCCTCGCGTTGGGCGCTCACGGGAAGACGACAAATGAGGCGGTAAAGGGTGATATGGGATGACAGGCTTTGAAGTGAGGGAAGCGCAGAGCAAAATGAGATTCGAAGAGAGGCTGAGGAAAATGAAGGAGAGTAGATGGGCAGAGAAGGTTTTCAGGTATTTGTATAGAAAAAGCGTTGACACGCAGTGGAGAAAAAGAACTAGGAGGCTCACCAGTAAATATACGGCTGGCAGTGCGGGCGATATGGCAACAAGGAGCATTAAGCGGAAGGTCAGAGAGGCGGAGAGGACTTATTGGATGACAGCGATGGAAAAGAAGCCGGCTCTGAGTAACTACCGAAAAGGAAAAAAACGAAATAAGGAGGGAAAGGTTTTACGATAATTCAAGGGGAAGCGCTTTACTGTTTGAAGCAAGGTCGGGCTGCCTTAGAACGCGTAGTTATAAAGCGAGATTTAGTAACGAAGAAGAACAATGTACATGCTGCGGGGGAACTAAGGAAACGATGGAACATGTACTGATTGAATGTGGCGATATTCACCCAGGTATACGTGTGGGCACGAGTCTACATGAAGCCTTGGGTTTTAGGGACAACAATGGAAAGCTGAACACGTCCGCGATAGAAATAAGTAAGAGACGGTTAGAGTATTGGTGGCAGAAAAGTAGAGATAAAGAACAAAATAAATAATGGGGAAAAATAAGGTCATTCTGCCTTAAGAGGCAGAGAGATGGCCGTGAATTTATATTTTTTGGTATAATAACATAGATTTAATCAATGTAGATAAGGTATTAGGCCAACATGAAACAAGGAAGCTTTTTTTTCTTTCTTTTTTTCTTTCTTCGAGCCTGGTGGCAGACATGTCACCGCCCCGTTTTAAAGGGGACGCTCATAGCATCCATCCATCCATCGTAGCTGGCGCCTTACGCGGCCGCCCGGTGCCAGCCGTTCGTCTAGTTGTGACGAGAAATTACGTCTGCAACGAAGACGTCGGGACTTCCTCTCGGGTTAGCTCAACCTGCCCGAGATCGCCTTCAAGCACTAGCCTCCCGGAAACGCCAGCGTTGCAACACCACCGACATCGCAGTCGTGCCAGAACTCTCTACGACTTCTCGCTTCCGACCGTCGTGGACTCAACGCTGCCGGTCATCACACGTATGCCTTCACCTGTTTATATCTTCGAACTTTCTCATCAGTAGTTCTAGTGTTTGTTAGCTTTGTGTAGGTTATAATCCTCCTCTCTTGTAAGCTGATTTATTGAGTTTGTATGCAGTTTGTTAGTTTGTATCAAGTGTTGTATTAGATTTCTTGTGCTGCAATATTACTAGAGTTCTTCCTTTTGTTTCACACACGTCTGTGATCTCTTCACTGTCTCTGCTTACGTACGGAACGAACTAACCTGCTGTCATCCCGTCGCCGACTTCGCGCTGGCGACGCTGGTGGCAGCTTGTAACAAATATTCTTACTGTTACTAATCACGAGGTAATCGGGTCTTAAGCGGCAATATAGTGTGAATAGCGGCGATGTCCTACGGCACTTCATGAAACTATAGAACACGTCTGACACGTTTTCTGGCTGCAGATAATAATAATAACTTCTTTATTTCCATCAACGATGGAGGAGACTGCGGGTAAAAGTTGCTTGAAACACAAGCAACTTGACAGAGGCCCACAGCCACCTCTACAATGCAGGCAGCGATAGCACAGTTTCACAAAAGAAAAGAAAATCATATAGATCACAATATTCAGAATATGAATATATCCAACAAATTACACAATTTCATACAAAAAAAAAACAGCCACAACAGTAAAAAAGAATGAAGAAAGCAATATTTTTCTCCTATTTACTATGTGAGCATAGATTGATGAAATGTTCGCGCAGTGTTCGTGCAGAAGTTATCTGCAAATCAATTTGTAATTTATGAAATGAATTTAAAAGGGTTGGTAGCGTATATGATATTCGCTGCATAGAATAATTTGCCCGCGCAGTGACCACCTTCCACTGTTCTATGTGACGAGTGCCATATGAATGAGTGTTTTTAGCAAGATTAGACAACTCATGGAAAATCTTTAAGTTTTCCTTTATTTCTCGTTTAAACGCTAGACTTAACTTATAATTGTAAAGGTTAAACACACGGATGATATTTCCTTTCAAAAATAAATCTGAGGTATGGGAATTATAGGGTACATTGAAAAGTGCTCGTAGAAACTTTTTCTGCAGTATATGAAGTCTTTCAAGATTGGTATATGTCGTCGTACCAGGGGCGTAGCCAGGGGCGGGGGTTGGGAGGGTTCAACCCCCCCCCCCCCCCCGAAATTATTCAGTTTTGCTTGCGTATATATACACGCGCACATACAAACGCACGCACGGACATACATAAAGTATGAGTAAAGTGGATGTTTGGGCAAGTTGGTAAATCTTCATCTTAACACAGCGCACACACACGAACACAGAAGAATAAGGAAACGACGACACGAGCGCTGAACACAGCGCTCGTGTCGTCGTTTCCTTATTCTTCTGTGTTCGTGTGTGCGCGCTGTGTTAAGATGAACATAAAGTATGGTTGAACCCCCCCCCCCCCCCCCCGAAAAAAATTTCTGGCTACGCCCCTGCGTCGTACCCCACATCAAAAAACTATAATATAAGGAATAAAAGAAGAGTGCATTGTAAACAAGAAGCTTTAATTTAAAAGCTAATATAAATCTGTGACGCGCCATCATACCGACCACACGAGATAACTTCCCTAAAACCGATTCGATGTGTACATCCCAAAGCATATTTTGTGTGAAGGTAACTCTCAGTATTTTTACACTACTCACTATTTCGATTGTTTGATGTGCATAAAGGAGAGTGATGTGATCGCAGCTTATCTGCTTAGATTTCGGTCTGAAAATCACGGCGTTCGTCTTTTTTGTATTAATTTGCAGAACGTTTGCCGCTGACCATTCTTGGAGAGCCTTCAGGGCAGTGTTGGCGTTGCTCTGAAGGCTACCAAGTTCAGGTGACGAAAAAAATAGACTAGCGTCGTCAGCGTACATGACGTATTTCACATCACTATAGATATTTACCAGGTCATTTATGTAAACTATATATAAAAAAATGGGCCGAGAATACTGCCTTGAGGAACGACTCTACTGATATGTTTTAAGTCTGAACGGCAATTTTCAATCTGAACGTATTGATAGCGATTATCAAGGTAAGACTTCAGGAGGTTTAAGCAGTGCCCGCGAATACCGTAAGTTTCAAGTTTTTCAAGTAATATGGAATG
The DNA here is from genome assembly GCF_013339695.2 of Rhipicephalus sanguineus. Taxonomy (NCBI): domain Eukaryota; kingdom Metazoa; phylum Arthropoda; class Arachnida; order Ixodida; family Ixodidae; genus Rhipicephalus; species Rhipicephalus sanguineus. The sequence continues at coordinate 148,194,600 of NC_051177.1, read as the reverse complement.
ATGGATACAATCAAATGCTTTAGTGAAATCAATGTAAAGGCCGAGCACAAGATTCTTGCTTTCAAATTGTGATAAAATGAATTCTTTTTGTTGTAGTAAGGCTAACTCAGTAGACAGGCGTTTCCTAAATCCAAATTGGGCTGTTGATATAAGATTGTGCTTATCGAAAAATTTAGACATTTGCACATGTATAAGTTTCTCCAGCCCTTTATATAATACTGGTAATATCGAAATAGGCCTATAATTTTTTATAACGTTTACGTCTCCTTTCTTAAAAAGCACGGAAACTCTTGCGATCTGAATCCTCCAGGGAAATATAACGCTCGCCAAAGACAGATTAAAAATATAGGTGAGATATGGACAAAGGATATCAAGCACATACTTGATTGGACGAACCTGCATGCCCTCAACATCGCAACTTGAGCTATTTTTAAGTGAAAGAAAAACTGACAGTACTTCAGACTCTGTAAATGGGTGAAGGAAAAAGGAAGATGGATTCCTATCTGGCAAAAATTTTGTAATATCAGCAGATGCACAAGAATTGCAATTGCTCACAAAATAATCATTAAATGTATTCGCCAAATCATCGCCCGATATTTCGCGGCCACCAAGAAACAGCTTTTCCACACGTGGAGACGATTTACGGCGATTTAAGATAGTATTAAGCTTTTGCCACAACATATCGGGTTTGTTCGAGCAGCTATCAAACTCAGCCTGAAAATAGCATTTCCTATGCGATCTTAGTTCTCTGTTTAGCTTGTTTCTAAGCTATTTGTATTCTTTCAATATGCTTGGATCCTTACTTTTAATGAACTTGTGATAAAGCGCATTTTTACAGTTAATTTTTTTGTAACAATTCAGAAGAGGTTATCCATGGTTTTCTTATTTTTCTTTTTTGCCCAATTTAAACATTTTTTGTGGGAAGTGACGCTTATATACACAAGAAATCTCATCAATAAGTTTACTGTATGCAATGTCAACGTCATCTATTTTCAGAATTTACGTAATATCGCTAAGGAGCAATTCAGCTCTAAAATTATTCAAACCTGTTTGTGTAATATTTTGAAAAGAAACGTACTGATGCTTTTCATTTACCATTAAATTTTGTTCTCTCATAAAAGAAAAATTGTTAGAAGATCGCGCATTACTGAGTACGTCGCTAACGAACGCTTTACGCCAGCCAATAAGTAGAATATAATATAATAATAGAAGAATTCTTCAACATTCTCCGCCCCCGAAAAGGCACGCAGTTCGAATCATCTAAGACAGAGAAAGTTCAATGGGGTAGAGATGTTGTACAGCTCTTCGTATGACAGAGCCGTTGGCTAGCTTCACAGAACAGGCTCTGATGTTCCGATCCCGTCCTCGGTATCGCTCTATGATTCTTCTAGTCTTCCAAAGTTGCCGCTGTGCTTTATCTTTGGAGACGAGCGCCAATTCACCATCTTTAAGACTGTCAGATTCTTGAGCTTGAACACTGGCATGGTGCGCTGAACGGAGGCTCAGAAGGTACTCCTGTCTCCATCTTTTCCAAAAGTGCTCAACTAGCTGTGCGCGATGAATCCATCCTTTTGTAACTGTGGCCTTTGAGCTTAAAAGGTCGCTTTTGTGTTTGTGGTAGGGAATGCCAGTGATTCTTTTACCAGTCAAGAAATGGGCTGGTGTCAGTACTTCCATTTCTTCTGGTGACGATGATAAGTATGTGAGAGGCCTGGAGTTTATCACGGCTTCTACCTCGTGCAACACTGTGGTCAACTCTTCCGGTGTGAGTCTTTGCTGACCAAGGATCTTCCGTAGGGTGGACTTCACTGTTCTTATCATTCTCTCCCTGAAGCCTTCCCACCATGCGGCCCTTTCTGCAACAAAATTCCATTCAAGTTTTCTTTGAGAGCAATATTCTTGAAATTGGCCACTGAATAAGGCACTCGATAAAGACGAGATTTCCTTTGAAGTCTTCTGGAAGGCTTGTGCATTGTCCGTATATGCAACGCAAGGTAATCCACGACGTGAGGTGAATCTTCGAAAGGCTAGCATGAAACTGTCGGCTGATACACTGGAGAACAGTTCAAAGTGAATAGCTCTTGTGACAGCGCACGTGAATAGAGCTATATGACTTTTTGAAGATGAATTGTCCGTTTTCACGTACAGCGGACCGGCGAAATCTATTCCCAGAGTCTGAAAAGAGTCGGAGCGACACACTCCTTCTCGTGGTAAGGGTGCCACAGGGGCGCTCGCTGGTTTGGCTATACTTCGCACATGTGTTGCATCCACCGATAACTTTCTTCACGACCTGTCTGCCACGAGGTATCCAAAAGTTCTCTCTAACTTCAGTAAGAGTGTCTTGTACACTTCCATGAAGGACGCGCCGATGATAGTCACGGACTAGAAGTTTAGTGAAGTCATGATGCGGAGGCAATAGTACAGGATGCTTCACTTTTTCTGTTTCTTGAGTTAACTGTAGCCTGCCTCTTATACGTAGACGCATTTGCGCATCCAGAAAAGGATGGATCGTCTTCACACTCTACCGTCGATTTACCAATTTCCCTTTCTCGAGTTTGTCAATCCCTTCCAAGTATACTTCTTCTTGCACAACTTTAATCCAATAGTCTTCACCTTTGTTCATTTCCTTCGCTGTTATGCTCGATAATTTCTCTCGAGGGCTTCTGTTTCGACAGTTCTGAATAAATATTAAGACCCACGCTGTAATTCGCAGAACTCTCATAAGATTCGAGTATCTTCCAAGGTCCAAAATCGGCCCAAATGTTTTCACATGTAAGACTTGCACGACGCTAGACTCGTTGAACTCTGTTTCATCCCATGGCGTATTCAGGGTGTTCGTCGGCCATGTTGCTTCCTCCTCTCTTAGGCAGGGTGGACCTTGCCACCATAGTTTGTCACGGCTCAGGAATTCCAACGCTGTGCCCCGTGTAAGATAATCTGCGGGGTTATCAGTCCCAGGACAATGTCGCCATCGAGTTTTGTCAAAGCTGCGTTGAATTTCTGACACTATTGCCAACAAACAGTTGCCGTTGCGATGGCGCTCCTCGGATCCAACGCAGCGCGATGGTGGAATCGGTCCAGAAGGTCACGTCTATATTATGTTCAAATGTCTTGAGGGTCCTTGTAAGGAACGTCGCCAACCTAGTAGCAAGCACCGCTCCCAGAAGTTCGAGTCTGGGCAGCGTAACTTTCTGCAGAGGTGCTACTCTTGATTTAGCCATTAGGAGAGCCGTAGAGATGGTCTTGTTCTGTCCATCGTATCTCAAGAACGCACAGGCTCCGTAAGCTTTCTGACTGCCATCACAAAACAATTCCATCTCCTGGCAAAGCATCCACCCAACGATTGATGGCCGTCTCTTGAATTTGATGTGATTCTGAGGACCATTTACTCCACTGTATACCAAGATCTTCTGGTAGCTCATCATCCCAATCAATCCTTCTCTTCCATAGCTCTTGAAAGAGTAGCTTCGCTTGTATAATGAAAGGTGCTATCACTCCCATTGGTTCAAATATTCTTGACACCATCTGCAGAACAGACCTCTTACACGGTTTTCGTTCTGTCTGCAAGAATCCAAGCGCCGACTTTGAAGCAACCGTCGTAACGTCTGTCGACTGGTTTCATATAAGTCCGAACACTTTCACGGAGCCCGAAGAAATGTCGGTTTCCTCAGACGAAGCAAACAATTCGCGTAGAGCCTTCGAGTTTGACGCCCATTTCTTCGGACGCATACCTGCTGATTCTATCGTAACGTTGGCTTCCCGATAGATCTGCTTAGCTTCTTCCTTTGTTGGGGCTCCCACGAGAAGGTCATCTACATAAAAAGATTCAGCTAACATCTGGCCTGTAGGCTGTAATTTGCCCTGGATGGACGTCAGGTGTTGTCGCAAAGTGGCATTTAGTAGAAATGGGCTCGCTGCGGTTCCAAAGGGAACTCTGGTCATCCTCCACTCTTCAATTTCAGGTTCCGGATTTGCTGTAGTTGGAACGTCTTTCAACCAGAGAAACCGCAGGGCGTCTCGGCCTTCCTTTCTAATACCGATCTGTAGAAAGGCCTTCTCTATATCGGCCGTTAAAGCGATCTTATACATCCTAAATCGTATGAGAAGAGCCACCAAGTCAGTCAGCAGATTGGGACCTTTTTCTAAGCATTCGTTTAGGGAAGAGTAGTCAGGCCCATGGGCTGACGCGTAGAAGACCACACGTACTCTTGTAGTCGTAGACTCTCTTCGTATAACGGCATGATGCGGCATGTAATAAATCCTAAATGGTACCTTGTCACTTTCTATTGCTATAATTGCTATATATAATTACTTATGGTCGACTGATATTCTACTGCGAAATTACGGTTACGCTTCATTTTCTTTCCGAGTGACAACAATCTCTTTAAAGCTTCCGCTCGATTGCTGTCAGGTTTCTCGCCATCTTCTTTCCATGGAAGGGCAACCTCATAGCGACCATCGACAAATGAGAGTTTTCTCTGAAACTCTTCCAGAACCGAAGCACTGACTTCGGCTACGCTGTCATCCTCTGGTAATATTCCAATGCTCTAAAGTTCCCAGAACTTTTGTAAAACCTTGTCGGTCGTTTCGCTTGAGGGGTTCACACGTAGTACGCTCACTTGCGTAGCTAAGTTGACCGATGTACCGAAGAGTGGCCCTTCAAACATCCATCCGAATGTAGAACCAAGAGAGACCAAGTCGCTGTTACCGGAACAACGTCGAATCTCTCCCGTCATGAATTTCCACAAGTCATCCGCTCCAAGTAGGAAGCTAATTCCAGGTATAGCGGCCATTCCAGGTGAGAATAGCTTGTCAGCAATGGGGCACTCGCTGTCTTCAATCTCTCTTATAAACTCATGGTCCACTGGTACCTGCAGTACGTCGTTGCAAATGAAGGGAATTTCAATAGCTTGAATCAAGTTCTCCACGTTGTCGTACTGACTACGGAGTCGAAGTTCTACGATGCGGTGCATGTTGATACTAAGGCTAATTTTTCCAAGCTCTTTCAATCCGAGCGTCTTGGAAACGTCTTCTCGTATAAAGGTGCGATGGCTACCACTGTCTGCTATGCTACGGGTGTAGGCGCACTTCGTGTGCCCTATAACCCACAGTCGAAAGGTTCGCAACAAAACGTCTGCGCCGAGACTTGCGTATGAGCTTGTATGAAGGCTGTTCATTGCGACTGCACTTGCGTTACTTGGAATGTCGGCCTTCTTGGGCTTCCATGTCGGGTCACACATTGAAGGCACATGTCTTCCTTGGCATTTACCGCATTTTACTTTTCGTCGGTAGCTTTTGGCTCGCTTACCCGCCATGGTACAGCGAAAGCAGCGGTTTTCTGAAGTCAGCTTCTTTAGTTTTCCTTCTCTGCTTATATTGCAGGTACACTCTTCAGTAATATGGTTTGCTGAACCACAGAATACACATGCCTTATTGTCTGTCTTCGAGGACGCGCATAGAGCTGCTGTTGTCGGTGGCTGAGAGGACGAAGCACTTTTCACTCCAGGTCGGGTGTATCTCTTTTCCATACTTTCATTGCTTCGGCTTCGTTCGCGGATTTCTACTTCTATCCGAAGGTACTTGAGCAAACCTTGCAAGTCATCGTGTGCGCAAATGTCGCGGCTGCTACCAGGTGTCTCGTTGGAAGATGATGCACCGCTGGCTTGTTCCCGGTGGTATCCAACAACGTCTGTCGGTAAAGCCCTGAGAAATATGTCGGTCATCATCGTGGCGTAAGTAGCTGAACTAATGTTGAGGCCTTTCAATCCCCGTATGTGGCATTGGACAAAATCGTACAAAGTCCTTAAGCCCTGGACGTCATTGGAGCGCGTGACGTTTGGCAGCTCTCGTAAACGTCGCAGGTGCTCCTGAAATATGAGACGCTTGTCCCCGAAGCGACTTTTGAGGATGTCGATGGCATCATCATAACGCTCTTCCGTCGCCTGAAGGCCTTCTATCGCTTTTGCCGCTACGCCACTCAGTATGTTTCTTAAGTAATGAAACCTCTCCCTTCGTGAGTCCTTCATTCTGGTGAACTGGTCTCTTAAATTGTTCCCAGAATCCAGGCCACTTACAGATTTCTCCAGAAAAGGTCTGCAACTGAAGCGTTAACAGCCTTATGGATCGTTGGACTCGATTATCCTCACGCAGTTGAACAATAGGCGTTCCTGCCAGTGGTACTGTCAAAGACGAAGGCTGGCTAAGTCGCAATAGTGCCTGTCTAGCCTTTAGTTCTCCGATCGTTCGTCTCGCAGCATCTTGGTATCTCATGACCGCCTCAAATTCCGCAGCGAACTCCTCGTCGGTAATGTGCTCCTCTATCATCTCGTGCAACTTGTCTAACTCCGCGTTGTTCGCTTCCAGTCTTTCGGTCAGTGACGCTATAGTGCCGATGTCGTCGCTTTCTAAAACGCTCTTAGCTCCATTGATGAGGCGCGTGTTCATTTGTCGACGCGACGTGCGCTTTTCTTTAAGACGGTTCATTGTCTCTCTCACGGTTGTGATTGCTGTCGCTCGCCTTCACATTCAGTAGAACTGAGCTTGCTTTCAGTTTCGTTGATGAGCCTGCTTGAAATCACAGTCCCAGTCTGGCTTTCCGTTGCACCGTTGACATCTCTGTCATCGGCCTGGTTGGCAATGTCCTCCGCTGGCTTTCCGAGAGGCTATCTTCTGTAGGGAGGGTCCTGGCGAGTAGAATTCCCGGGTTTTGGCACCATTTGTAGAATAAACCACGCCAGTTGAGGGAGGTAATGAATATAGTTACATCAAAGCAGACTATAGCACTGACATAATGTTCGTGGCGAATGCTGCCGCTGATCTTCTTTTTCTTCTCTGTGTCCGCTCGCGCTCTTGCACAATAGAAGAATTCTTCAACAGCCCGCTATCACTGTAAAAAATATGTGTAAAAGTACAGACATCTTCACAGAAAATGTCTGTGGTAACACAGAAAATTTCTGTTAATTGCCCTTAACAGAGATATGTACCTGAAAAAAACAGAGAATTTCTGTCTTTGAAGTCGGCGCTTTACAGACGATGATCACGTGTTTCTTAGTACTTAAAAAACAACTATAAAAAATAGACTGCACCAAGTAATAAATTGCTTATATTTTATCAGCAAGCCAACGGTAGCAAATATTTTTGTTTCAAGTAATATGCGTATTTGTACATGTTGCGGTACTTGCTTTCGGCGCGCTTCAATGCCCAGATTCAAATTTCACGCTGCGTGGGCCTAGTTTCTCCTTTGTGGACTGGACCAACTGATGCTCCTCGTTGTTTGCTCGTCGACGGTCTGCTGCCATTGAACCACTGCGCTTTGTTACAGTTAGTCCATCAGGAGAGTAAGAGTTCCCTTGCTGCTTTATGTGATTACTGAACTTCATTCTGTGTTACTGAAGTGCTGTTATTATATTGTTGCTGTAGCGCTTGATGACAACGGCTCGTGTAGCCATACACAGTAGGAAAGTTTTTTGAACCAATGTAGAAATATTGGTTGCTAGTTGACGTCGTATTTAGCTGTGCTGCTGCGCTTAGCCGTGCGACAGGAGGTGTAAGTAGAGCAGTGCTGCCATTGAAAATGTGCCAAACGGCTGCCGCCGTCTGCGCAGTGTGCTTCGTTGTTACCGCGCAGAGCGTACAATCGTGCACGCCGAGTTCAGGCGTTGAGTGCGCGAGATTGCGTCACACTGCAATGTGTTCGTCATTTGTCTTATCCGTAAGGAGCTACTTTAGGCGCACCGAAGCAGGTGCTCCGCTAATGTTGCCATCAAAGAATGTGTTCTTGTCATGTGGCGTTGGCGGAATGAGTCCCATTTATGCGGATCGCGTGCGTCCTTAGATTGTGATGCGTGATTTTTACAGCGAAAGCTGTTATGAGATCATTTCACCGGCCGTTTTTGGCGCCGTAGTTGTCCGCCGCCGCCGCCGCCGCCGCCGCCGCCGCCGGTGTCCGTAACAAGTATCGATCGAAATAAGAAAAAAAAACGAAATAAAGAAAAAAATTCCAGGATGGAACGAGGTTCGAACCTGGGCCCTCTGCGTGGGAGCCCAGTATTCAACCTCTGAGCCATTCCGGTGCTTGGAACTGCTTGGCAAAAAGGTCCTATACAGGCTTCATGTCGGGAAGGAACCACATTAGCATATGCAATATAGCGTGGTAGAAGAGTAAAATAAGCACCAAGCGTCGCACAACGCGAATTCTGCAACCAGGCGTCACACAATGCGAATTGCGCAACGAGTAGGTTGTGAAATGCTTCCAACCCATTACAAAGATATCTACCATAATTCTTCGTCATCAACAAACAAAGTGCGCATAATGCCTTACATGCGTTTAGCAGGTACCACGGATCTCCGTAAAATGACGAAAAATGGCAGAGTGCCTGCTGCCCTACTTCTCAAAAATTAGAATGATTTAGAGCGTAGTGGGTTCCTCGCAAGTGCACTTGTATTGGTTGCCAAGGAAGCCTATAAGCGCAGATCCATTTCCTCGGGGTCTCAGTAAAATTACAATGCTTTATAGCGTAGTGGGTTCCTCCCAAGTGCACTTGGATTGGTTGCCAAGGAAGCCCATGAGCGCATGATCCATTTCCTCGGGGTCTCAGTAAAGTTCTGCGCCCCCGCCCCCGTCTCGCTCCCACGTCAACGTATGTTATACAGCATGACGGGAGAGGGAAATAGCGAGCGGGCGTCACCCAATGCAAATTACATAACTGGTGGGCCGTTTAAAGCTTCCAACCCATTACAAATGGCTGAGCCATAATTCTTCATCGTCATCAGTCGTCGCGTCAACAATGTGCACATAATGCCCTACAGACGTGTAGCTGGTGCCTCGCTTCTCCGCAGAATGATGTATAATGGCTTAGTAGGTGCTTCCCAACTTCACAAAAATTGTGATTTATGGCGTAGTGGGTACCTTTCTAGTCTACTTGTATTGTAGCCCCAAGAGAGCTTACAACGGGCTCTAGAAACGCCGCTCTTCCAGCTTTCGCTGTGACTGTGCTGCGGTTTCAGCGCAGGCCTGGCGTTTTTTTGTTCTGCTTTGCCAGCCTCGTTATAAACGGCCCTTTATAGTCCAGCGCAGCGTTCGCGTCAACCAACATCAGCAGAAGTTGGCGACGCCACGTTCGTTGGTTCGTCACGTTACATTGACGCGAAAACCGAGCACTACGTCGACTTGACGCATGCGCAGTTCAGCACGCCCGGCGTCCCTTCGAAGTGGCGGCATTTGATGAATTCCGTCGAAGGTATCGGCGCCGTGTTTTGACCATTTGACGCTGGATCTTGAATGTATTGTGAGCGCTTACTTGTTCGAAACACGCTGGCTGTTCTTCACGCGTTTCGCTGGCTTGGGGGGAGGGTCGGTGCTTTGAAGTGGCGGCCTTTGATGAATGCGCGCTCCGTCGAAGGTATCGGCGCCTGATTTGACGCTGGATTTCGAGTGTGGTGTAAGCGCTTACTGGTTCGAAACACGCTGGCTGTTCTTGCACGCGTTTCGCTGGCGTGGGGGGAGGGTTTGTGCTTTGAAGAAGTGGCGGCCTTTGAAGAATGCGCGCTCCATCGAAAGTATCGGCACCGTGATATGACGCTGGATCCTGAAGTAGTGTAAGCGCTTACTTGTTCGAAACACGCTGGCTGTTCTTGCACGAGTTTCGCTGGCGTGGGGGGAAGGTGGGTGCTTTGAAGAAGTGGCGGCTTTTGACGAATTTTCGCTCCGTCGGAGGTATCGGCGCCGTGATTTGACGCTGGATTTTGAATATGACGACAGCGCTTACTTATGACTAGAGGATATGTCTTTCTCGGCACCAAACTGACCTTTTGTAGCGTTAGCTCCACTGGCCTAGCCGAGCCAGTTTCGCGTGGCTCCTCAAGAGCCGTGCTGCGCATGCGCGAGGATCAGTGATGTCACTCACAGGAGCCGGCACCTCCCGCGCACTCCGCCACCGCAGCGCGCGACTCGCCGCCGCCGGTCTGCGCTTTCCAGAGGAGTGATGTCGTAGCCGTGGCAGACGTATTGGCGCCGGCGCGCGCGCAGCTATTCGCCTTCGCTGTGCAGTCGCCGTCTGACACTGCACTGGAGCCGCTTGATAGCGCCTCTGACTGGCGTTTGCCAGTGTGGTATAGCCATGGAGAAGGAGAGCGCAAATGCTGCTCAACGGCGCAGAAGAGCAGAGAAGCTTAACTCATAGGATCCCGAAGTAGTTGCCTGCCAAAATAAATATACATGTGCCACATAATACGTATACCGTGTGTGTGTGTCATTGGAGCAGCAGTAAGCATTACAAACAAGCTAATCCTAGACATTCAGGAAAGCTAAGAATAATTAGCTGAACCTTTGCTAACGCTACGTTATCCTGGCATAGCCAAGCTAAGCCACTGCAACAATCTTTTTTTTATTCGGCACTTCTTCCTTCTTGTGCATTTCACGTGTGCTGCCAGTTGAGCCTCGTTGACCTGATCGGCTTTTTGCTCATCAAATAAATCATTTATCACCGTCGTGTGCCTATCGACGTTGCTGCTTTTGAATCGCTAATCTGCCGTCTTTTTGCAAGTTCACACATTTGTCAGAGACGTGCTAAGTTTTTTTATTACGAGCACAACTTCGAATATCGAATTATTTATATATCGAACTATTTCACAATCTCCATCGAGTTCGATATATCCGGGCTCGATTGTACACCGAAAATAGAGCGAACCATCGCAGGTGCAGACCAGCACTTTCAAAATGCGCCATTTCACTTCCACTTAGGGCAAGAGATTCGGTGCTAATGCAGCCTGAAAATCGCTTGTTGATTTTTTTATCTTTTTCTTGCATTGTGCTTTTTGTTACGCATCGCTGGGGCGATCAAAGTGTTTGAGAGTACGCAGTGTTAAAATATGTGCAAACATCCAGTTTTAACAAATTGTTTAAAAGGGCTTGAGCTTGTTGGCTTGGCTTCATAACAGAAAACAGCGCGGGCAAACGGGACAAGGAAGTCCTGTCAGCCTTTCTTGTCCCGTTTGCCCGCGCTGTTTCCTGTTATTAACAAATTAACAAATTCTATTGTGCCTCGTGCCTACTTATTCGATCAATTCTCGTTTCTTTATTCAAGGATACCATCTAAGATGATGACCTTCAGAAAACGCCAAGTTGGCCTTTCATATTTGCGAAAGGTATGCTATTCTCCCCTTCTAAATATGAGTACATTATGAACCCAAATTTTCAACTTGCAGGTGGTGGTTTCCTGACAGCGAAGTCCTTCACAGTTTGCATTGACAACGTTCCTCTCATGCAAGCATGCAGTCCTCGAGAGGCATTCAAGATATTATTCCTGGCACACTTTGCGTCAACGTTACCTACCCAAAAGAGGCAAGTCTTACGCTGGAGTTCACTCATAGGTGAGATTGAAACTAAATCTTGGTCACAATACTTTGGTCAATAACTCTAGCTTTGCAGTAACATTGAAAAAAAAATGTATGGTATATTGCTCACATAAAATACCTTTATTTATTGAGATGGCTTCATTTAGTTAAAAGGAAAAGAAAGTGTTTTGGAACAAAATACTGAACCTAAACCATAATCCCTTCAATGAGAAGCTACCTGTTTTATGGTATACTGCTTGCGAGTATCCACAAACATACTGGCTGTCAGTACTTAGACATTAGAAGGTTGAAATTCTAATTATAGTGTTAGATAGGTTAGAAGTTTCATTTTAGACTTATGTGGCAATATTGTATTTAAAGTGAACGAAATGTAAGTAAAGATGGATGTATGCAAAAAAGCCTATTCTTAAAGTGGGTGGCTTTGTAGTTACACTGTATCTAAGAATATTTAGGTACTTCAGGACTGCTAAACAGAACTGCCTCTTCTTTTTAGGTAAATTGCCACTGTCAGTCCCGGAAAGGGCATGAAGACTGAGCATACACGTGGGAAACAGCACAACATCAACCCGAAAGTGGCGTCATTGATTAGCTCCCTCAAGGACTTGACTTTTAAACATCTGTGCCTGCGAACTCGAACAATATCCCCGGGAGATTCCTTAATCTGGACCCCTTATGATACTGTGGGCATAGAGAACGAAACGAGAATTTTAATGGCTTGTTTTTCTTTGTTAGACACAACATTAATTACAGCAGACAAGAAAGCCAAGACAACTACAGGGGATGTTATTTGTAGTCATTACGAAGCAAATGTGAAGAAAGCAAAGTGGACGAAAAGATAACATGCCGCTGGCAGGGACCGAACCGGCGACCTTCGAATAACGCATAGTGACCGCATGGGCTAGTGTGGGCATCTCTCGTATTTCAAGATGCACATGTTGGCAACTGCCTGAACTTCTACATTTCATGTCATTAAACTTGTTTGCATTTCACTGTATGGTTTACTGAATTAACGAATTTCTGAGAGAGGATGCGTGCTATAAAGGGGACAATGAGATGCAAAAAATTGTGGTGCTTTCTGTTTGTCAGATTTTCTATTCTTGCACCACATACATTCTGGGTTTGCATAACCTGTCAAATTGCAAAATATTTGTCAACTGACGTTGCTGCGATGAGAAAGAAATACAATTTCAAAAATTTCTTGTTTCTTAAAGCAGAAAGCCCATTTTAATAACAGAAACTCCCTGTAGTGAAGAAATGAAAAAAAAAAACTTGTCAAGTCAGAGAAGATTTCTGTACTAAGAAACCAAAGTGTAGTAAAATTACAGAAATTCTCTGTTAGTGAGAACCGAAAAGACTATGTCAAGGTACAAAAGTTTTCTGTTACTGAAAACAGAAAAAACCATTCGAAATTACAGAAATTTATTGTTACTGAGAACAAGAAAAAACATGTAACATTACAGACATTTTCTGTTACTGAAAACAGAAAAAACCATGTAAATTACAGAAATTTTCTGTTAGCAGGAACAGAAGAGACGTGTAAAATTACAAAAACGTAAAAACAGAAAGATAACAGAAATTTTCTGGCAGGCCAGCTGCCAGACAATTTCTGTTTTCTTTTCAAGAAAAAATTTTTACAGTGTAGCCGGTCGGCAAGCATAGCATCGACTCTACCCAATTACAAAAGCGGCAAGGAAAAACCGTTATCATCGAAATGTATAAAGAGCTGCCATGGTAAGCAGCTAAAGCACCCCGTTAAGTTCTTTCGGAACAAAAGTAATATACCTTCAGCAAGAAATACAAAACTTTCGAGATAATAACAGACATTTCATACAATAAACAGTTAATAAACTTTCAAGCGAACATTTTTGTGCATCGGCGTTTAGTGCTACATTACCGTATATACAGATATATAATAACAAATTTCCGAATGTATGCAATTGTGATGTATCGTATCGCGATACAATTTCAACGTATCTTTGCCCAGCCCTGAATTATATATATATATATATATATATATATATATATATATATTATATATATATATATATATATATATATATATATATATATATATATATATATATATATATAATATATATATATATCTAGCGAGAGGGAGACGTGAAGGCGGCCGACGTGGCCATGCCGAAGTCTCGCCACTTTATTAGAAGGCCCTTGTAAGCAGAGCGACAGCGGCTGCCGGCGTCCTGACAGCCAGGAGCGTGAGCTCGTTCTACTGCTCGCGCCTCGAGCGCTAGGCATGAGCTGCGCGAGAGACGCGGCGCGGTTAGCGCGGTGGTTGGAAAATGACGATGATGAATGGCGATGATGAGGACGCTACATATATATATATATATATATATATATATATATATATATATATATATATATATATATATATATATATATATATATATTAGAAGCACGCAGAGAAGTCGGCCTGAGCTAACATAGTTACGTCGATATATGTATACAGTGAAACCTCGGTGGTACTATCACAGCTCATACGATTTTCGGGGTGATGCGAGGTTTTCGTTGGTCCCGGCCAAGGCCCATTGTCCTGCAATGTAATGGAGTACGGTTGTTGCGAACCGATTTTCACCCAGCGACGTTTGATACGAACGTACGCTGCCGCCCAGGCACAGGTGCTAGCGCACAAGCACGTGCGAGCGCGGGAACGCAAGCGTGGGCATGCGCGCCTCACCGCCAAATTGTCAGAATCACGGTGTAAGAAAAACACTTTTCTTACGGTCAGAATAAATCTCCCCAGACGCGTCACGGCCTCCAAGATTGTGTGCGCGAATCTTTGAGGCTCTTATGTGCCTCCGTTTGCCTTCGCGTTTAGATTACACAGCACATTAGCGCCATACTTTTTTTAGGGGCGAAGCTCCTTAAAGCGGCACCCGTTCGTCCCTCGTAGTCGTAGTAGTCGTAGTGCGTAACCAGTCGTAACGCTAGTACCAGATCTTGACCTCCAAGGCGGTGCCGGTGGGAGATTTTTCCTGTGCGTTGTTGAACAATAAAAAATTCGCAGCGTGCGCGTTAACTAAAAGCCAAATTCTTCTGTCTCTCATTCCCCATTAGCAGCCATTGGCATGTTCCAGTAGGAAACGTTAGTAGAAGTAGAAGTGTAAGTGTTAGCTAAAAGCCGACTTCTTCTGTCTCTCATTCCCATTAGCAGCCATTGTTTACCTCCAAGGTAGTGCCTGGTGAGATTTCTCCTGTGCGTGATTAAACAATAAAAATTTTGTTCAAAGCGCCGTTGATTGATGAAATAAACCAACGAAAGACGCCAGATGTTTTCTAAAAGCAAAACGAAAGAATGCCAGATGTTTCTAAAGCAAAACGAAAAGATGCCAGCTGCTTAACGAAATACGCCAGATGTTTTCTAAAGCAATGGTTTTCTAAACAATGAAAATTCACAGCGTACACGTAAAATTAAAGTGAGCTGCAAGTCGTCATAACTCTCATTGAACCTTTAGTATAAACGCGCCCGATCTGACGTCAGTGATGATGTACTGGGCAGAATTCACGGAAGATTCACGGTTTACCGATGAACCTCCGCAGCTTCGCCCACTCATCATCATTCACTCCGTGGATATGCTGTGATTTTTTTTTCTAACGCGTAGACGCGGGCTGCTGTCGTTGTACTGTGTTTACACGTGCCTGCCTCGTTCATCAGACAACTTATGAAAGGTGGACGACGACCGAAAGAAGGCGAGGACGTTCTTGGCGAAGGAGCCACGCCTCACAACGTCAACATGCGCGACCGTTGAGGTCGCACCCGCGCGGGCACGGCCGTAAATTTCCAAACAAACATCCCCAACACGTCCGCGATAATAGAATTATAACACAGGGCCGTGGTTCTGTAATTTTGTGGCCTTGATCCATCACGTCGGAGAGCTTCTGTGGTTACTTTCGCTGCAGTACCCCGTTGTCATGCAAAAAATGCGTACTAAAATTTCGAAGGGGCTACTGCTGCCGCGGGTCACAACGCACCTGGTTCACTAATTAAATACGCGCGTACGGCCGTATATTTACGAATGCTGGTATGATTGCAGACATCTAAAAAATTAACTGACAATCATTCAGGATTCTTTCTGACGTTGCTGCGGCACTGAAGAACAATAAATGAAAAAAGGTATGCCAGCTTTCTTTTGTCGCATGCTGATTTTCCATGCTTTCTGGTGACACGCATTTCGGATGATACGAATATTTTTGGTGGTCCCGTGAGATTCGTATCACCAAGGTTTTACTGTATATCTCTTCTGTATCGCTGGCGATCTATGATGACATGCTCCACTGATTCGTCGAATTATCGCAGTGACTGCACTATGGCGACGTTGGCCACGTATTGGCTAGATTCTAAATCGGTTTAGCGTTTTTGTTGTACTGTGCTGTTGTTCTCGTCGCTGTCATCATTTTTGTTTTTGTCGTCGTTGTAGGCGATGACCACCCTATATGTTCTGGACTCTGCCCACAGAGACATTTGCACGCTAACTGTCGCATATGTACAGTGCTCGTTATTATTATTATTATTATTATTATTATTATTATTATTATTATTATTATTATTATTATTATTATTATTGTTGTTATTATTATTATTATTATTATTATTATTATTATTATTATTATTATTATTATTATTATTATTATTATTATTATTATTATTATTATTATTATTATTATTATTGATCTTCGAGCTGGCTCTTCACAAAATATTGTCTTTTAGTGTTAAAAGCTCATTGATTCCTAATCAACATGGTTTTCTCGCTGGCCGCTCAACTACCACAAATCTTGCTAGTTTCATGACGCAGATCTCCACACCTATTTCTCAGAGAGGACAGGTTGACGTACTCTACTGTGACCTGAGCAAGGCTTTTGACGTAGTCAGCCACACACTGCTTATGGTTAAACTTGCGCAATTTGATGTTGACTTGTCGGTTGTGAATCTCCTGCAGAGCTATCTGCTCAATAGATATTGTTATGTAGCGGTAAATGGCCAAACGTCTTCTTTGTATAAAGTGACTAGTGGGGTCCCTCAAGGGTCAGTATTAGGCCCACTCCTATTTTTAATTTACGTTAATGATGTTTCTTTTGCCATTCATAATTCTTCTTTCCTCTTGTATGCCGATGACATCAAGATTTTTAAGGAAATTCATTCAGTTAACGACTGTCGCTTGCTGCAGTCAGATTTGCGCTCTTTTTCCGAATGGTGCAACGCTAATAACCTTTCTCTGAATGCCTCGAAGACAAAATTCATGTCTATCACTCGCAAAACATCTAGCGTGTCATTTCAATACTCTGTCAATTCTGTGTCCTTGTGCAAGGTTTATGAGATCAGTGATCTTGGTGTTGTTGTTGATAGCACGTTAAACTTTTCTGCTCACGCTAAGCGTGTTGCTTTGCGGGGTCTTCGCACCCTAGGCTGTGTTTGCAGATTGTCTAGAGAATTCCGTTCTCCTATGCCCTTCCGAAAATTGTACACCGCGCTATGTCTTCTTCAACTGGAGTATGCGTCCGTGATATGGAATGGCATTGCTCAATCCAGCGGTAACACCATTGAACGAGTCCAGAAAAAATTCCTTAGCATATATAACCATCGCTTGCTAAAAAATCTCGTTCAAATACTGCTGAATTATTATCATTGCCATCACTTCACTGCCGACGAAATCGTTCTGATCTCTTGTTTCTTTACAAGCTAGTCCACGGTATCATATCCTGCCCTGTACTTCTCAATTGTGTTAATTTTCGAATTCCGCGTAAGTTAACCAGAGAGAACAGACCGTTTCATGTACCCGCCTGCTTCTTCCAACACTCTACCGTTCACAGAATACAAAGTCTCTATAATGTTAATTTTCTCGATCTTGACATTTTTCATAGTCCACAATCATTGTTTTTATCCGAGCTTTGCACTGTTTTGACATAGTATGGCACAATGTACAAAGTCTTCCCTTCTCCGTCTTTCCGCATAGTTGTATATATGCAATCTAATTTTTCATTCCCCTTCAATATTTCTCGTGTTGTCTTATTTTACTCCTCCCCTTTTGTGTTCATTTCTCTTTGTCTACGTGTATTTGCTCTTTTTATTTCTGAAGACTGTCTGTATTGTATAGTTTATTTTTATTGTTTTTTTTTTGCGTGCGCCTGCACAAAGACCTTACGGTTGTTCCTGGGCACGTTAAATAAATGATTGATTGATTGATTGATTATTATTATTATTATTTCCCTTCTTTGTGCCGCATCCAAAATCTTTGAGCTTGCTCTTCACAAAATATTGTCTTTTGATGTAAAAAATTCATTGATTGTGAATCAGCATGGGTTTCTCGCTGGCCGCTCAACTGTCACCAATCTTGCCAGTTTCATGACGCAAGTCTCCACGCCTATTTCGCAGAGAGGACAGGTTGACGCTATTTACTGTGACCTTAGCAAAGCTTTTGATGTTGTCAGCCATTCGCTGCTTGTGGATAAACTTGCACACTTTGATGTTGATTCTTCAATTGTGAATCTCCTCCATAGCTATCTTCTTGATAGATTATGTTACGTTGCCGTTAATGGCCAAACGTCCTCTTTGTATAAAGCTACTAGTGGGGTTCCTCAAGGGTCGGTACTGGGCCCACTCCTCTTTTTAATTTATGTTAATGATGTTTCTTCTGTCATTCGGAATTCTTCTTTCCTTTTGTATGCCGATGACATAAAGATATTTAAGGAAATTCATTCAGTTATCGATTGTCGCTTGCTGCAATCTGATTTGTGTTCTTTTTCTGAATGGTGCAAGAGGAATAACCTCTCCCTAAATATTTCAAAAACCAAGGTAATGTGTTTCACTCGAAAAACATCTAGTGTGCCATTTTTATATTCTGTCAATTCTGTGTCGTTGTGTAAGGTATGTGAGATCAATGATCTAGGTGTTCTTTTTGATAGCACCTTACACTTTTCTGCTCACGCTAAGCGTGTTGCTTTGCGGGGTCTTCGCACCCTAGGCTGTGTTTGCAGAATGTCTAGAGAATTCCGTTCTCCTGTGCCCTTCCGAAAATTGTACACCGCGCTATGTCTTCCTCAACTAGAGTATGCATCTGTGATCTGGAATGGCATTTCCTAATTCCAGCAGCAACGCCATTGAGCGAGTCCAGAAAAAATTCCTAAGCATTTACAACCATCGTTTCGCTAGAAATGACTCTGGATCTCGTTCTAACGCTGCTAGATTATTATCATTGCCATCACTTTGCTGCCGACGAAATCGCGCTGATCTGTTATTTCTTTACAAGCTTGTGCATGGTATCATATCCTGCCCTGTACTGCTCAACTGTCTTAATTTCCGAATTCCACGTAAGCTGACCAGAGAGAATAGACCTTTTCATGTAACCGCCTGCCTCTGTGAACATTCGACCATTGGCAGGATACAACGTCTTTACAATGCTTACTTTTTGGAGCTCCGATGTTTTTCACAGCTCCCAGTCGTTGTTCTGCTCCGAGCTTTGCACTGTACTTACATAGCCTTGTACACTGTTGATATTTTTTTTCTGCCTGCGCATAGTTGTATATGTGCAATTTTGTAACGTTTTTTATCCCTGATATTTTATTATGAATGTTTCCTTCGTTTTTTTTTTTGTGCGCCAGTACAAAGACCTTACGGTTGTTCCTGGGCACATTAAATAAACGTTTGATTGATTGATTATTATTATTATTATTATTATTATTATTATTATTATATTATTATTATTATTATTATTATTATTATTATTATTATTATTATTATTATTATTATTATTATTGTTGTTGTTGTTGTTGTTGTTGCTGTTGTTCTTGTTCTTGTTGACTTTCAACCTACTTTGCGCATTGTTGTAGTTGGTTGTATGTATTTTTGCCCTGTTGTCCTGTCATTTTGTTTTTAGGCTATTGCTCTGTTTTGTTTGTGTTTTCTCTTTACACCGTCTTTATTGTATTGTTTTTTATTACTAATTCCATTTTTCGTATGCCAGCACGAAGAACTTAGGGTTATTCCTGGGCAGTTTTGATTGATTGATTGATTGATTGATTGATTGATTGATTGATTGATTGATTGATTGATTGATTGATTGATTGATTGATTGATTGATTGATTGATTGATTGGAGTCTTCCATCAAGACGCAGGCCGTGAAGTCGACACGACCACTGGGACCCCGACCTTTGCACCGCCATTCAAGTCATATAATTGCATATCAGACCCAGTGGTGTCCTGACGGAAGAGCAACTATCATAAATAAAGATGGTATTAATTTAAAATGTAATGGCATGTAGGAAAGATGCTATGCAGGCCAGCATTTTGTGGTGGCATCGTAAGCCTAAGTGATAGTCTGGTTATTGACTTTCTTTTAGACATAACTGAACCTCCACAACAACGGTCATGGTGACTGCACAAAATGCAAGAACACATTCGCTGAAACTTGTGAAAAAGCTGTAGTGCCATAATGAAACAAGGTGTTCCAGGACTTGAATCGTTGGAATAATGCACAGCTTTGTAGGATGACGCAATAGGATTTCGATCATGTCGGGAATTGCCCGATACGATTTTCTCGAAAGTCCTGACCCCATGGTCCTGACCCAAGTCCGTTAGCCAACAACGTGCCAACAACGTGCCAGACGTCATGTGAAATGCGACAATACGTGCGGTCGCATATAATTAAGGGATGCCTGCCACCATTTCACTGTTTACATGCGCGACACACCAAAATAAATTGTGCAAGCTTCGCTGCATAGCAGCTTTGTATTGCGGCAAAACTGGCTTTAGTGATTTTGAATTTAGTGACACATTTAGTGACACGGCTAAACTGAATTTAGTGACACATGTGCTCGACGGTCGGTGACACCGCTTGGCGTAGCTAGAAGGGGGGGGGGGGGAGGTTGACCAGATGCGGTCACTACGTGTTAAAACATAACCGTAGAACAAACACAATGTTTCAGAATCGGCGCCACTCTGTAGATCATTATCTATACGCTTCTCGAATACTGGCGCCAAAATCCTCCTCCGAAATGACCCATGTATGAGATATGGGAAAGGCCTTCTTTTAAATGGCAACGTTAGCTGACATATTGTTCAACCCCCCCCCCCCCCCCCCCCGCCACGATGCTTCCACCTTGCTGGAAGCCAAGCATTGCTGGACTAAATTTTGGGACTGCATCCCTAGCTGAGGTGAGTACTGATGACTTCCTGACACGATGACCGACGGTGAAGGTGCCCCGATGACCGAGGGCCCAGCTCATGTGCACCCGACTCTACCCTCCGTCATGTTGTTCCAGCCACGAGAGCCGGGAACATTCAATAGCATCGACTTTACTGACGTCGGAGACTGAAATTCCTGGTATGAACATGTAAACGAGAATATTCTGTTCGAAACAACGCTAAGGTTAGCTAATGTTATATTAAGGCGAAAGCCTGCCTCAACAAACGCGAAAATTGACCGTCGGCGTCGGCGGTGGCGTCGGTGACAACACGAGTGATGCAAGAAAATTATCATGTGATCATGTCACACTACGACGTCATCATGAAGTCACAGATCGACGAAATGTGTGACGTCATCGTGACGTCACTATGAAATGACATGATGGTGTCATAAACCAATACGATTGACTGAGAAGAAAGAGAAGACCTTCCACTTCGAGGCGTCTTAGGCAAATGCGTAAGGGACCGTGTCACTTTTTCACCTCCCAGGCACAGCGCTAGCAGCAACCACGTTTCTTCCTCATTGCATCTTCTATTGTCGAATACAACTTTAGAAGGCAGCGGCATTTCCTCTTCAAAGGTGGGTGAACACATCTGAAGGAAAAAAATTGTAGCGCAGAGCAACACACGGACCGACAGAGAGGGCGGGACTTCCAACAGTTGGAAGTTAGCCGTCCTCTCTGTCTGTCCATGTGTTGCTCTGCGCTACAATTTTTTTCCTTCAGAAGTCATGAACCAACTAGCCCAACAAAACGTATTGCTAAGGATGAACACAACCTGCACCAATGGGCGCGCACTCGGGACTATTTCTTTAGTCGCGGAGGCGATCGGTTGCCGTGCTTCGGTCGTCTGGGCGAGGCCTCTCCTGTCTTCTTAAGTTGTATCCGGCTATATTCCCCATCTTCTTCTTGGCACAATGTTTTTTCATCGTGGCCCACATATTCTACAAACTTCGAGAAGTTGTCGATTCCCGCCACTTTGTTTACAAGGCAGCGTTGAAGTACGCAAGAGGCTACCTTAACCAAGCTTTACTATTGACGGTGATTAATCAAAGAAAATACTCCGATGTTGAGACGCGTCAAGGGCTTATCTGTGGCTGAAGTCATAAGCATCCGAATAAACATGCAAGTTTGCGAATACGGTGGTAAGGTCGGCTTCTTTCTATACACAAAGGCGCAGTGGTCAAGCCTGTATACTACAAAAGGAAAGTATCATTTCGTAAAAATAATAATATAAAATCACACCATCTCCCGCTAAAGGGGACCATGAGGCGATGCGAAGCAGCGTTTCGGCATGTCGAGCCCGCGTTTCTGAGGGGGAGTGAAGAGGGGGATAGGCGAAGTGGAGAGGAGGAAAGGGGGAGGGGAGAGGTGAAGTGGGGAGGGGGTGTGCGGAGAAGGTGTGCGCATGCTCAGTAAGGGTGGTCACGCCGCACACCACCACCACCACCATCGGTTTCAACTCCGCCATAAGATGCTTCGCATCTAATAATTGTCGGCGTTTGACATCCCAAAACTACGATATGATTATGAGACGCCGTAGTGGAGGGCTCCGGAAATTTCGACCACCTGGGGTTCTTTAACGTGCAGCTAAATCTAAGTACACGAGCCCCAAGCATTTTCGCCCCTATCGAAAATGCAGCCGCCGCGGCCGGGATTCGGTCCCGCGACCTTCGGGTCAGCAGCGGAGCGCTGAACCACTGTACCACCGCGGCGGACAGCCAATGCATATTCAGGCAGTCAATATCTAGGTTTTAACGACTGCTGGGCAGTATCGAAGATACATGTATCCTTAGATACTGTTTCAGGTACTCTTTGGGTATCGCGTATCTGTGTCGCGATACGTCCCGCAAGACGTGTCAGTATCTGTATTTCCGATACATTAAATAATGTATCGTGTCTCTTAAGATACAAGATACTGCGATCGGAACACCACCGTGCGAAACAATAAACGTTTTTTTTTTTTCCTTTATTGTGAGGTATGAAAAAAGAAACAAGAATAAAACCTCGGGCCGCACCATAATAATATAGCAGGCAATGCCAATGAGAAAAGAAAAATGAACAGGGCAGAGGCAAGTTAAATTTTGAAGGGGAAGGAGAACGGGACCCCAACCCAGAATAGCGGACAAAAAAAAAAGCTACTGTTCATGTTTACATTGCTTTCTTGCTGCTAACATGTGCCAGAGTTTAATCTTCGGTGCTGAATCTTGAAAGTGGTAGCTCTTCAGTGTTGTCTTCGTGGAATATTCCTTGTCTTGTTTCCTATGGGGGCAGGCTGTTGATTTTTCGTTTAACTTCTCCTACTGATTAAGTGCTCTGTAAAATAATGAAATGTTGATTACTGACCCCCCTCCCTGCCCCCCCCCCCACGGTAGAATGTGGCTTGCATTACGTGTCCGTAGTAGATGCGGAGAATATATCTAAGTTGAATTATTCTTGAATTCTTGTTTTTCATTTTTTTATTACATTACTGATATCTAGTGGTTGCAAGTGTGAGAGAATGGTGCGGCGCTTACATATTCTGTGGTTGACTTGTTAGTGTGGTTAACCTTTCTTAATGAATTTTAGAGATGTAATTTCATGGTTTTAATTGTGAGAAAGAGAATTTTGAAGTGTGACAGATGGTCCTCGATAGTTAGAGGTTAGCATTCGTGAGTAAACATAGTATGCATATATATTTTGCATTTACTTCCATTTTCACAGTTTTCGTTTTATCTTTTATTTTATTTCTTCTTTCTTCTTTTTCATCAGTCTCGGTTTTTTTGTGTTTTTTTTTCTTTTTTCTCTCTCGATGATTTTTTTTTGTTTTTAAATGCGAAGCATTTCTTAGCGAACCTCAGGCACTTTGGGCGTTTCTATCTATCTATCTATCTATCTATCTATCTATCTATCTATCTATCTATCTATCTATCTATCTATCTATCTATCTATCTATCTATCTATCTATCTATCTATCTATCTATCTATCTATCTATCTATCTATCTAGCCGCCTACGTCTGGGCACTCTCCCGATCGTCTCCATAGGTTGTAATGTACCAAAATTTGCATAGCATAGGATGAATGTATGACGAGCACGATTCACTGGTTATGACATCAATAGCGCAAAATGCCTGTCGCGTACATCATGAAACCCTTTCTCTCAGTCACGTGTGGCACATACACGCATACCAGAGTTCATGTTTTGCGGGTATGTGCCACAGTTGATAGAGTCTCAATCAACGCAGTAACCGCGAACGTACACATTGACACGCAAGGAAAGTATTAATAATAGTAGTTGTTGGGGTTTTACGTCCCAGAACCACGATATAATTATGACAGACGCCGTAATGAGGGGCTCCGGAAATTCTGACCATCTGTTATTCTTCAACGTGCATTGAAATCGCACAGTACACGGGTCTCTAGCATTTCGCCTCGATCGAAATGCGACCGCCGCCGGCCAGCATCGTACCCGCGACCTTCGGGTCAGCAGCCGAGCACCGTAACCACTACACCACAGCGGCCGACGCAAGGAAAGTTAGAGAGCTGAAGACAGAGCACACCTGGAAGACGCTGGGCTACCATCCACTCGTTCACGTGGTCCGCAACGTCGACCACGTGGATTACGCAAAAACCGGGGTGAATGCTTCCTACAATAACTCTGCCGAGAGGACCAGGTCCCATATGATTACCGCTGACTTCAGCATTGATTTTATCAAAACACAACAATGCCTGGTTCTTAGACGGCATGAAAGACGGCTACGGCTTGGATGTGGACAGGACATCACAAGACCTTGGTGCACGTCCAGGACAGGAGGCATCATGGATCATTTCTTCGTAAAAGCCATCCGCGGTTTCCACCAGCTCTACTGTACCTCGCACTTCACTCTGTATACTTACACCGTTCGTAGCCGCGATCACGAACAGATCCGATAACATGTCATGTCCAGCTGCTGGTGCTCACTGATCACGGTGGTGATGACCTTATTCAAGAACTCCCAAGAACCCCTTCCACACATGCACACGGGTTCGTGAAACGTGCGTGCGTTCTCCGTGATAACGGATAATTAAAAAGCATAACAACTGTAACGCAACTCTAACTGCAACTGTGACTAACGTACGTGCAGTGCGCCTGCGCGTGCCACTCGGCTGTGTATATACCTAGGGAAACTTTTCTGAATAAAGCTTAGTTGCGAGTGGCGCCTGTCCTGTGCATCTGTGTTCCTTCATTGTGCTATTCGAATCCGCGCTATCTAATATTGAAGAATATAAGCGCTACATATCAGCTTACTGCGTCTGGTGTTGGTAACACCTATGTTGTTGTTCGCATCGTTAAGCAACTGTAAACAACTGGCTATATAGCACATATGCGCCTCTTCGAAATGTATGTGTGCGTATACCAATTGCACATTTCTCAAGCGTCATTCCATAACGTTTCGTTCAATGTGAAAAATTGCTACACAGTCACCTTCCTGCGCCTGCTTCGCATAACATCGATTCCCACGGTACGTGGGATCTGCCGAATTTTTTCCTTTTGTTTTCTTTTTCACTTTTTTGTTTTGTTTTTATTTTATCTTTTCCTCTTTTGTCTTTTTTTTTCACTTCTATTCTTGTTTTCTTTTTGTGCTTTTTTTTCTTCTACATTCATTTGTCGCTCACTTCCTCTTGTTTTTTTTTCCTTTTTTTTCTTTCTTTTTCCAAATTCATTTGGCGAATTGCAGTTTGAATGTTCCTGAGCATAGACAATCATTTGAAATAATAATACTTTTGTTTTCTTGAAGAGAGTGTTAGAAGTCAGAGGGAGCATTTGCTTTCGGTCGGTTTTTTTTTTTTTTCAATCCAATATATTTTCCTCTCCTTACAGCTCTTCCCCCATTTTTTTATATTGATTTCATGGTGAAAAAGCTTTTGTTTTTTTGTTCTGTTATTTATAATTTTCTTTTCTTGCCTTTATAGTCTCCTAAATGCTTTAGGGCTGTATCTATATATATAGTTTGACCTACATTGTTCTTTGTTCGTAAAGGTTTTCGAAGTAGCTCTGATTTGCCCACC
Source organism: Rhipicephalus sanguineus (assembly GCF_013339695.2). Classification (NCBI taxonomy): domain Eukaryota; kingdom Metazoa; phylum Arthropoda; class Arachnida; order Ixodida; family Ixodidae; genus Rhipicephalus; species Rhipicephalus sanguineus. Next base: position 148,169,011 of record NC_051177.1, on the reverse strand, counting down.
GGTGGGTCCTGGGGGTCTTATAGAGCTGATTTGCCACCACGTTTTATTCTTATTTTGAACTTCCCCTTGTGCACCGATTGAACAGCGCCAAGGAGAGGATTGCCCACCTCGCATCTCCAGGGGGTCATGTTTCCTCCGTGGTTTTTGGTATTTGCAAGATTTCGCATTTGCTCGAGGTTTCCCTGCTCCATTGCACCAAATACGGCGGTCGGAGGGGCTTTTATGCGCCCACCTAAGGGGGTCTGAGTTCCTCAGAGCTAAGGAGGAATGGGGTGGCAGGAGTTTTTGTTCGAGGTTGCGCTAGCTCCGAATGCACCGAAGTTACGGTGTTTGTTCGGAGAGGCTTAAGAGCCGCCCTGTTGTTCAGGGGGTCCGGTTTCCTCTGAGAATTTGTAGGTCAGTTGTGTAGATTTTTAGCTTTTGTATTTTTATAGGACCGTTTTGTGATATTCTACAAGCGACGCACTGCCGCTCCAGGCAAATAGGCGTGCCGCCGCTCCGGGACTCGCAAGCACCGGCTTCCGGTCACTCAGCCGCGTGGCCCAGCGACAAGGCGTATTAGGTTACATTTTCTTTCTCACGAAGGACGCAGCGCATGGACCGCGCCTTCGCGAAGAGGAGCCGTTTTGGAAATAAAAATAAAAATAAAAGCAGTTCGTACGCAGCAGCCGAGCGGTGTGATTCTTCCCACGGAATGCCACGCAAACCCCGTAGCGTCATGCGTTTGACACAGATAATTCGAACATTTCTTCTTTTAAATGCGAAGCATTTCTTAGCGAACCTCTGGCACTTTGAGCGTTTCTATCTATCTATCTATCTATCTATCTATCTATCTATCTATCTATCTATCTATCTATCTATCTATCTATCTATCTATCTATTATCTATCTATCTATCCTATCTATCTTCTAGCCGCCTACGTCTGGGTGCTCTTGATGATCGCCTCCTTAACTTGGTGTAGACCAAAATTTCCATGGGAGGGTAAGAGGATTTGACGAATATGATTACCGGGTCATGACATGAATAACGTTCAAATCATGTCGCGTACGTCGTCAAACCCTTTCCACTAGACACGTGTGGCACATACAGGGGCGGATCCAGGTGCCAACTTTGGGGGGGGCGGTTTCTTCATCTGACCGCGGGGGGGGGGGGGGGAGTGGTAGTGGTAGGGATGAGGAGACAGACGGGCATTGCAGGCAGGGGGGGGGGAGGTGACACAGGCTTGGTGGGGGGCGATCGCCCCTACCGCCCCCCCTCTGGATCCGCCACTGGGCACATACCCGTTCACCACGGACCGCGGTGTACGGGTATGGTGGCTAGAGGGGGAAGTGTGACGGGCGCTGTATCCCCGCCGTGGGAGAGCGATGCGCGGAACGCAATGAAAGTTCTGGCCGCCGCAAGGGGCGCTGGTGTGTAGTAGGTGCTCGCGCATCGCCGCCGCTTGCTTTGGCTCGTATGGACTCGTTCGTCTCTCTGTGCTGTGCGTCAACCTTGTTCGGATTGCCTTGCCTTCGCTGTCCGTCGTTGTTTACCCGCCACTGTACCCAGTGTTCTGCGAACCATGCCGTCAATCGCGCAAGTACATGCTTCGTCCCTGGCCGTGCTCGGAGAGCTTTCGGTCTTAATCCCCGAAGGATCTCTCGAGGCGAGAGCAGTGAGCTCGAAATAATAAGCGGACTGACAAAGAGCTGACAAGGGACAGCGTTGTTTGCGAGCGGCCTTCGACGTGAGTTTCATCGGAAGGACATACCAACACATTATAAACTGTAACAATGAGTGTTCGCGGGCCAGTTGGTACATCTTGAACATGAACAGCGCGCTTAGACAGGACAGAAAGTTACAAGAAGCAGACAGACTGTGTGCTTCTTGTAACTTTCTGTCCTGTCTAAGCGCGCTGTTTAATGTACATTATAAACGGTGAGGTTGTTGAGATACCCCGCGTTTGTCAGAAGACGCTGTGCCTACGGTGTTTCTGGAAGCACCAAAGTACTTTACCAAAAAAAAAAAGAAAAGCAGACAGGAGTGTCCAAAAATAAAGGAGCGCCAGAAACCTTGAAGTTGAGGAGGGTCAAGTAATTGACCTCTTAACGTGATAGGGGAGTATGTGATAACAAATGTCTGACATAATTATGGGATGACAAATGTGTGATAAATAAACATGTCCTTGCATGTATTTAGTATGCATCTAAAGCCGTAAGTTAACAGAAATCATTGGTCCTTGCATAGATAGAACTATCGCTAAAATAATAAAATAAAATGCCCAGTATCAAAGAGCCTCCAGCTGCAGCATTCCGATCTCCACTTCAATTTTCTCAAGGAAAAGGAGCCGGAAAATTGTAAATGCTTTGAACATTTCGTGCTCAAGAGCAGTCAATTTCTCAAGGAAACAGTAGCCGGAAAATGTAAAATGCTTTGAACATTTCGCGCTCAAGAAACCCCCTACAATACAGAGGAAATGGAGGGAGGGAAGTAGGTGCGGACTACAGAGGAAAAAAAAACGCGCTGCACTGCAGCCAAT
>NC_051177.1:148130533-148166393 GCF_013339695.2 Rhipicephalus sanguineus | reverse complement strand
GTGGATTTTTTTTGAAGCGCTAGTTTGGTCACCGTAAAATCGTACAGTTCTCTAATTTTCACAATTTTTTTTCGGAAAGATCTAAAGTCTATTTTACCACTAAACATTTCTGTACTAAAATAACACTTTCCTGGAAATCGTCTATTATTATTTGGTTAGGGTGAGTTCCAGATAGCTCAAGAAAAATTCACGAACTTTGAAGATTTTTGTAGTTTTTGAAGCTACCGTAGCTGGTAGTGAAACACAAAAATTCGGAAATAATGAATGGGACAACTAAACAGAACCTCTGCGATAGCGCAAGCGCAGTTTAGAAGCTCAACAGACAAAAGTAGATTTTATACACATTTTTTCTATTAGGTACAGTTTAATAAATAGAAGCGAAATTCGAGGGGGTGCCAGGACCGTCAAAAATTTTTTTCGAGCAAGAATGTTTTGCCACAATACTCCATGTGGCACAGGAAAAAGGCACAATTTTATCAGCAAAAGCTGCGATGTGCGAGCGCCACGTCTGGGACACTTGGCATGGAATGACCCTTAAATATAAGAGCTACAGAAAGATCACGAAGGTACTGATCTGTAGGAAGGCATTTGACACACGACGTACGTTTTAGCACTATGCTAATGCTTAAAACGTACGTCATGTGTCAAGTACCTTATATATATAAGGTTAGGATATATATAAATATATATATTTAGCGGTGGTATGGAGAGTTCTGTACAGAACTGAAATACAGAAACACCGTCCAGAAATACAGCGAGACACATTACTGTCAGAATGAAGTGAGATATGAAAAGCAATAGTTTCGCTAACATCGTTCATTACTGTCAAATGCGGCAATATACTAGACCTGGCATAAACATTAGGCATAGCCAGCAGTCAGTTTTTATGAATAGGAATCAATGGCCAGCCATCAAGCACTTCTTTGCGACATCCATTACATATTTTATGTGGCATACAGCGCAAAACATGCAACATGTGTAGTTCTCATGTAGTACAGGATTCTCATGTAGTCATCTGAGATACAGGACCCCAATAGGTGACACAGCTGCGTGCGATGAGCTTGGCAGTGTCGTGTTCCCAGACCATGTCAGGGTCAGGTGGCATTCTGGCGAAAAGGACAGCAGGTTGCACTGATTCGAGACCACTCACGGCCAGACCTTAAGCGTGGCTATTCCGAATTCCTTGGACACGTCTTGACTACCTCGAGACACGAAGTTTCCAAGGAGGCTTCCTGGTCAAATGCAGCTGTAGAGCTTCAATGTGCAGTCTTGAAGCAACCTGAAATAGTCAAGTGCACAAAAATAAACACATGATGACAGACAGATCGATCACCTTTTAATCTGACAAGGGCAGCGCTCACACACCAGATTCCATGAAGTGTCATGGCAATGAACAAAACCAGGGATACTCATTAACTTTGCTGTGCTTTGAGGGTCTGTTACTCCCTTAGCCGCTGCAACTGTTTCCGCTGCATGACACTCCGTACAATTAGAAGGATGTTTTTTTAGAGAACGCATATTTCTTATCAAAATTGTATAATAGTCATGCTCAACATGTTTTCGCGCCACACACTCTATGTCAAGAAGGAAATAGTTTGCTGCAACTAAAATGGCAATGAAGAGATTAATTAACAAAACTCATTAATTAACTTTAATTCCTGACCTGGAGGTAGTTGTTTATATTAGAAAGTTGTATCGTGTGCCAATTTATGGCAGACACATTTTTTTAATCGCGAAAGTTACACGTAATTCGTGATATTCATCCTTGAATTTCAAGGACGAAATCGAACTGATAGCGCCTGACGTGCAGGAAACTCGCTTCTCTGTACGTAAGCTCGGAGCTACACGTGAAAAGAAGGTGATGATAGTTTAATGAAGGTGGGCCGAAGCAGAATGTGATCAGGAAAATCTGCAAGCATTCAGAAATCCACAAGTAAACAGCTTATTATTTGGTGCGATGTGTTGTACTATCTGTAAACATAGAAAGAAAAGGTTGATATTACTGCCGTTTCGGATGCGCGCATCTCGAAAGAAACAAATGAGCAACCAACGCCACATGCAAGGTTAAGCGATCCCTGACGCAAGTTAGATGACTTGCCAGTTTCACGAAAAGGTACGACCACGGACTGCCTTCATTCAAATTTCGTCACTCCCTTGTCGCGGGCAGCTCCGGTCTGACGAACAGAAAAACCGCGTTTTCTGTGTGCCGGACACGATCAGTTTTGATTTAGCCTTAAAATTTCACATAAATATCTCGAGTTACGTAAAACTTTCATGATTTCTGAAAAATGGGTATACCATAAAGCGGCACGCACTACAAATTTCTAATATAAACAACTGCCCTCAAGTCAATAATAAAAATTAGTTAACGGGGTTTTTGTTAATAGTCCCGTAACGCATTTTTTGTTGCGGCAGAATATTTCCGCCTCGAACTAGAGTAATACTGGAGCGTGACTGTCGTAGAGTTTGTTTTATAAAGATAGGTACTGTCTGAAAAAAAAATCACCCTGTATAGCATGGCAGCAGTATTTTAATAATAATAATAATTGTTGGGGTTTGACGTCCCAAAACCACGATAAGATTATGAGAGACTCCGTAGTGGAGGGCTTCGAGTTCGACCACCGGAGTTCTTTAACGTGCAACCTAAATCTAAGCAACACGGGTCCTAAACCATTTTTCGCCTCCATCGAAAATGCGGCCGCGCGGCCAGGATTGGATCCCGCGACCTGCGGGTCAGCAGTAGAGCACCATAACCACTAGACTAGCAGTATTTTAATGAAGACCTGTAGGTCGCGGGATCTAGTCCCGGCCTCGGCGGCTGCATTTTCGTTGGAGGTGAAAATGTTTGAGGCCCGTGTACTTAGATTTAGCTGCACATTAAAGAACCCCAGGTAGTCGAAATTTCCAGAGCCCTCTACTACGGCGTCTCTCACTCATATCGTGGTTTTGGGATGTTAAACGCCAAATGTTATTATTAGTTTAACGAAGAAAACGGCAAAATGTGTATACAGCTACACAAAATATGGCGAATGTACGACAAGACTAGGCTTGCCTTCACTGCCTTCTTTCTGTCGCATCATTGTGAGCGTGCCCTTCTAGTGCCTGGCTTCAGAACAGCTGCACGAAGGCGCAGCTATTCTAAAGGCCTAATGTGCCATTTTTTCTTCAGATCTATATCAACAGGCAAAGGTCTCGTTTTTCCGTTTGTCTGGAAGGACAACCCACCAGCCAGCGTTGACCAGTATAGAGGGTTGGGAGCAAACTCGGGCAAACTGTGCAGCACAAACATCACCTCAAACCTCAAACAATCGAGGTGATGAGAAGTGGTCAAACAAAAAGGAACAGTGCTGAAGTGACTTATATACATATTAAAAACAACAGCTGATTATGGCACGAAATTGGGACAATTAAGGTGCATTGTAAAAGAATGTCAAATGAGGTACCCTGCTGTAAAAAGTGCTAAATATTCATTGCAGACTATGGCGAATAGAATTCAAATAGGATACAGCGAGTGTTTCGAGGTATAACGACGAAGCAATAATTGCTAGAGATTTATGAGCGAAAAGCACAATGCGATTAAGCGGTGCTACATAGTGGGAGATCACGGATTAATTTCAAGTACCTGGAGTTCTTCAACGTGCACAAATCAGAGGGCATGGGAGTTTCTGTATCTCGCCCCCTTCTAAATGCAGCTGCCGGGGTCAGGAATAGAACCCGCGTCCTTGGGCTTCGCAGCGTAACGCTTCCAAGTCCATTTTAAGGGATTTTTGTCCACTGCCCACAACATCACTGTAGACTGTATCTTTGTGTTGAAAATAATAACGAACTGAACCACGGCTGGTATAACAAAGGCATCCAATATCCACGAAACACAGCGTTTGAGCAGTATGTTTACTGCCATTATTACTAGCCGGTGTTGTGTTTACTATTAGGTACTAGCACCACACCACATTAGACAAAGCAAGTATCACAGGAGGATGAGGTTATGCTCGTATGCAGTTTGTGGAAAAAAAAAAAAAAACTACAACTTTGAAGTGAACTCACATTTACCTTTCTTGCATGATATTTTTTAGCATCATAAGATCAAGTCATCACTGTTTCAATTAAATGAAACTGTGCTACAAAAGCTATTGCATCAAAGTTTTATAGCAGTTACGCACGCACGCACGCACGGACGCGCGCGCACGCACGCACGCACGCACGCACACACACACACACAAACAAACAAACAAACAAGCAAACACGGCGAGAAGTTCGAATATGCAGCGAATAAATACGTATTAAACGTGTTTCAACGTCTGGGTAGCAAAGGAAAGAAACACTAAATTCTAGAGTTTCACGAGCCAAAATCATGATCTGGATATCAGGCATGTTCGGGCCGGGTGCATTAGATTGATTTTGATCAGCTGATCTTACTTACCCTTCAAATATATATCGGTGCAACGTTGCTCTACGTGTCACCACACTCGACTTGCAACCGAGATTTCAACTCGCAATTTCATGTTTTTCTGGCATGTATGGAATAAGGAAACACGATATTGGCGCGCACCACTCCGTTTTACCCGCTACTGGATAGTCCAGTGCGGTTTTCGTCGTTGCCAAGCCATTGAAACATGATAGCAAAATCCGTGCAACTGGAACATCAGAAAGACAAGTGGCAAAGCTACGTGTGAAGCGAATAAAAGAGTTGTAGGCAGAAGCCGGCAGAACTCACCTGAAATCTATAACGACCGTAGGAGCGTCGTCCACAGGCTTCGTCTGTCGGTGCCACTGGGATCCGTCATGCGCTGCCATCTTGCTCAGGCAAGTTCACGACGAAACGAAGCTTACTGCAGGGACTTCTCCGTCCGGAGGCTGCTTTTCCCAAACACTGAGTGACACTGCTTCAGCCAGTCACGGCAAGCGTGAGCCGACGACACGATACTACGCCACGAATGCATAGCACGGAAGGAAAGTCACGCAAAACGATCAGCCAGACACGGCAAGAGCGAGCCGACGATACGATACTACGCCACGAATGCATAGCACGAAGAAAGTCACGCAAAACAATCACTTGCAATCACGCCTGACGACACAGATTATTCTGGCGGACTAAAGAACGACCACAACGAGACGGATCACGAACAATGCCGTCTCACGACGCCAGGCCAAAATGGCTGTCTCGTATTGATGGCTTGATGGCTTCGGCTTTGGATTAAAGTAGCCTCCACGAACGCCTAAATGGTTTCGGTTTTGTTTTACACATCCATGCATAGTTAAAGCTCTATTGAATAATATCAGGGTGGAGGAGGCGAAGCGTGCCCTGTGTGTGTCTGTAAGGGCTGTACGGTGGGAGGGGGCGCAGGTGAACGTGCATCCCCTGCTCTAGGGGCTAGGGAGAGTGCGGTGAGGCCGTGTGTGCATGCCTAGCTGTGCTCAACGTTTGCTGAGCGATTTGGTGGCCCGCGCGGATTATCGTGAAGATATAGTTTAGCTGTGGCGGGCAGAAATGATGACCACGCGAGCTATAATTCTGGTAGTATTGTCGCTCTTTAGGAGACGCGGTAAAGCGTCGCCTTGATAACCGGTCTGCGCGGTTATCATGTCAGCTTTGCGGCACATGTTTTTACGGCCGTCGAGTTAGATGTGTTCCCGATCGCCAGTGCGTTCAACACCATGCACGTCCATTTCACTAATAAATGTATGTTTTCTGCCATACATGCTGTCGTAGGAATCTACAAACCTCGCTTGCAAACGTGCGAAGATTCGCAAATTTGTCAGCGCTGCCATTGTTAACGTTGTCGTAACTCTGAATGTTTCGCTTGGGGGCAAGATTTTTAAGAACCCTGTTTACTTGTAGACGTTTTCGAAGCGCCGTTTCAGCAATATCGTAACTGAAGCCATAACACAATACGTGCGTAATTCCACATTTTACGAATCCATGTTATATATTCTCAACCAAAATTTTTCGGTATACCACAAGCCAAAGCAGCGAACTGTATCTTGGTCGCAGCCAGTGAAGCTTTCTTTTTAAAAAAAAACCCACCCTGTATATGCAGAACCATCACTGACTCCCTTGGAGCAAGGGAGTCATCTATTTCATTCAGGAGCGTCGACCAGAGCATTGTGACTCCCCTTAGAAAAAAAGGTGGTCATCGGCTGCCACAAAGAGAGTCAAGCAGACGTGACTCCCTTTTGACTCTCTTTTTTTTTAAGAGTGAACGCGCTATTGTGTTCGTAATGCTGCAAACATTTTCACGAACCGCCGGTCCCCATCGTCGGCTACGGGCCACACGCTCGGAGGAGTGGGGTGTCAACAAGACCGTTTCTTTTTCTTCTTTTTTCGGCAGCCTAGTACGCCGGCGGCTTTTCGAACATGTGGTTTCACTTTGAAGTCGCGCGCGCGCCACCGTTAGCGGTTTCGAACTGGCTTCGGTCAGGTCTTTATCCCTCCCGTTTCGGACTGCACGTGTGCATGGCACAAAGGCGGCAAAGCGCAAGAGCCGACGGGCCATTCGCGTTCTTACTGTCTACGTTACTCAGTCGGCCGCGGAAACGGGCGATGGTTTTGCTGGCGCCACGGATAGCGGAGATATGTATTTCTGTCGTGATGTTGATTGGGGGACACCTGTTACTGGATTTCTCAGCTTGCGTCGTTGTGTTTTTGGAAGCGAAATGCTTCCTGAATAAAAGATTTTGGGTAGCCGTTCCTGGCGCGTTTCCTGAATATATCGCGTTTTTCTTGTTTTTCTTTCTAAAGTTGTGTGCTGCAGTGCGTTCCGGCTCTTCGCATTAATATCTTTACTACTGATGTATTGCGGATTTTTGTGGGGTTCTAAAGTGAACTGAAAATATCGACTTGTGTAGGTGTGTTTGCACAGTTTCATTTGCAAGTTACAAGGGCATCTAAAAACGACAGGGAGTCTTCTGTTCCAAGGGTGAACTGTACTCGTTGGATAAATTTAGATGAGAGAATAATTGTGACTTATGACCTCTTGACGCTCGAATGACAGTCGTTGAGACGTATCTGTGAAAGATTTTTGACAGCGGCTGCAATGAATTAAGAGCTTGTTCTTCGATGTGTTTCATTGTTATATTTGCCATGGCGACAGACATGGGCACAGGGTTCCAAATAGTGAAACGTTTATGAGAAAGTTTGCATATTTAGCAAAATTAATGCATTGTGATAAGGCAGAAAAAGAAGATTCGCACCATATGTCTCTGGAAGGGCCCAAGTGCTTCAAATGCTATTCTCCTTTTTTTTTCGTTTTGGAGGATCGATAGTTACCTTGGTTCGGTCCTGCCAATTAGAATTACGTTAGAGCTCGTCTGCACGTAAAAAGTGGCGCTAATTGGTAACACCGTGAATATAAAGGGCATTTTAGCGGTGACACGTGGCTATATACTTTAGAGCTTGCCGTTGAATGAGTGCCTTCATTTTCATTTTGTGTTTTGTCACGGCCAGAGGGCGTGGTTTTGTAGAGCCATCTATATGATGAAAAAAGAATGTTTGTCGGCAAGGAGAGCGTACATTATTGACTATTTAAAGGAAAACAAAGGTGCTCCGTGACGGACACAATTCGTGTTCACTATAATATCAAGGATTTAAGAAAAAGTAACGAGAATGCCACCGGCATCGCAACAGGAAATGTTCATCCCGCTTAAGCGAGTTTCGTTTCCATAGCGAGTAAGGCATTGAATGTACATGAAAGCGCTTGTTATTTCTATAAAATGAGTTTTATGACGTAGAATTTGAAAGAAGTTGCACATTCAAGACAAAACCAACATATATTTATTGCGCAATTTTGTCGTCGTGCCATTAGTGCCATTAAATCAAGCCATGTGACACCGACAATTTAATGGTATTTAGGCACTTGATATCTTAATCTCTAATTACATTAGAAGCGTCCCAGTGAACCAGGTATAATTTGCATGTGCGCAGGTAAGTGCATTAGATTTGCCCGTGTGAACCGGATAATAACGTTACAAACGGTAAACAACACTGCGAACTCTTGTTCTGGACAAACATGTATGTAGCACTGCGTACACAGCTGGATGAGCTGCTATACGTAATATTCTTCATGTCACATGCACTGTGCACCGACGTCTGTGGTCAAGTCACGCAGCGCATTGTCATTGTACACAGCCCCTTTTAGACTTCCCCCGAGAATCAAACAAATAAAAAAAACAATAGCTTGTTTCGAATATTCCGAAATATCTCCTTGCTCTATTGCAATAATCAGAGGGGGCAAGAAAAGAAGAGGGGTCAAACTGACGACCCGTGAAAGCATCTTTTCTTTCGTCCAAAGCCGCTTCACTGGAAGTGAACGCAGAGCCACAGAGCACGCGGTTTGCGCTCTTTCACTTTAGGAGTAGATGGGTGAATACAACGTATTTCTGGAGTAAATGAGAGAAAATCGACCTCAGACCACCTCTTGAATTGAAATAACAACGTCTGAAAGGCCCGTGAACGTGTACGCTGGATTCTCGGCGACAATGACCGTGAAGCAGTTACGAGGGGGGGGGGGGGTCAGGTCGGCCTCAGGGGGGGGTTACAACCCCCAAAACCCCCCGCCCCCCGTCGGTGCGCCACTGCGCGGAATGAAATCTGGGATCGCTCGCAGTAAATATATGGGACAATGTCGAATTTTCCTTGCTTCGCGTTTATGGAAGAGCACGCGAACGGTGGAAACGCGTTGACGCTTTTCCTCAGATATACTTTATCCATGGATCTTCATCCAGAACAGCTTTTTCGTAATTCCTTCCGCCAGCACGTCTGATTTTGTAATCACTCTGCGGTAAATACCCCCTAAAAGGCCCTGCCGTTTCGAGCTCACGTGCTAGGGTTCCAATTCGAATTTTTTGCTTGCTTTTTTAAAAATGTCATCTCCTGGTCGGAGCAGCCGCAAATGCGCAGCTGTCAGTAGCGGGCCCGTCGCTGACGGCGCACAGTGAAGCGGCTACGCCATGTTACACGTCCGCCCCTCGCTTTCGGGGGTCAGTAGCTAACGGTTAAAAAAACTCAGTTTCGCTTAAGAGTGAAGCAATGAATGCGATACCAAAAAATTGTATTGTGAAACGAAGTAAGACTAGCAGATAACTCTTTTGGATCCGATCTCGCGTAACTCAACAAAACGCTGGTTTAAGGGAATATGGCCCCTCCAGGAACCGAAGCGTTTCCTTGCTCTGAGTTCTCTAAACTCGAAGTAAGCGTTGAGAGCACAGCAAGTTTACGAGCCGTCTCCTGATGCCTCGAGATAGCGCGCGCGCAAGCAACTGCGCCCTTCGAACGATGCGGTCCCCCCCCCTACCGCTCCCCTAGCGTCCCTTCATGCTCCTTACGAAAGACGGGCGGGGCGTTTCCTCTCTGTTCGATGAGCAATCGACGGCAGGCTCGCACGCGGGAAGATGTTATCGTATGCGTTGTCAGTGCGGCGGAGACAGACGGCCGGTTAGTTTAATCTCCGCTTCAGCCGCGTTCGTCGCCAGCGCTCGCGAGCTTTTACCCGCGGCTAGAATGCGCGTGGTGATGTTATTAATTTGGACTTTATACGGAAAATTACGGCACCGGGAAATTACGGTACGGTACGGCCCGCAAAATTACGGTACCCTCTTAGGTGATTGGGGGGGGGTGCCCCCCCCCCCCTGTGCGCACGCCTATGCTCCTGGGATGATTTTTTCCATGAGATTTGCAATGAATCGAAATACTTCTAGCCTTCTTAAGAGCCCCATAATAATACTGAGGTGCTTGAATGTTAATGCAATATGCTTCTGTATTGCACTCCAGGATGTAAAATTCGCTGCTCCAAAGTGCTCCTACATGCAAAATTATCTGCTCCAAAGTGCTCCAAGATGAAAATATTGCTGCTCCAAAGTGCTCCAAAACGGAAATTTTGCTGCCCCAAAAATTGCTCCAAATCAGAAGTCCTCGGTAGCATCACTGGGAATGCCACTAAGTACTCTAAGTATCCTCGCCTTTGGGACTGCATCATTGGAATATAGCAACAGGAACGTCTGTGGCACCCTCTGCGAATTCCTGGGCGACACAAAGAGATTACCTTGCTAATCCATTGTTTCTCAATTCATTGTTTCTCATTCCCTGAAAAAAATCCTTATTTATTTCTGTATTTCCTTTTTCCGTATCAGGACAATCACCTTACTCTATTTTAAAAAGCCACTTTCCCTTTCCCCGACTTTTATTTAATGTTCCAATTTAAATTAACCGCCATCTTCTTGGCCAATCCCCCGTTGTGGGTGTGAGCCAACTGCAAGGAACAAGCAAGCAAGCAAAGTGCCAAGCCCAAGAACAAGAAAACGCTGCCGACAGTCCCGAATAATGCGCCTTTGGCCTAGAAGGACCGCTCGCTCTCCAAGTCTGGCCATCGCCATTATGCCTATTCAGCAAAGGAAGGAACCGCAGGAAGCGCGAGGATGGTGTTAATTTTGCCGCAGAATATTGCTAAATCGTTCATTCTGCGATTTAGACTTCTTTTATGAGCTAATTGAAGCCCAAATGAAATGTTGAAACCAATAAGGGCCAAATTCAAAGTCTAATTACCCCTGAATACTGACGACAGTGGGCTGTGTAGATTTTAGCCGCAATATAGATTTGAGGTATTTTGGCGACATGAGCACACTGGCAAAAGATTGTTGGAGCAGGCCTGACCATATTGTCAATAGCAAAAGACAGCGTTTTGCTCAGCTTCGGTTAAAGTGAACTTGGCTCTTATAGAAAAAAGAAAAACGCCACATTTTCATCGCTTTTGAAAAAAAAAACAAAAAACAATATGAGCATTACTATATGCTGCTAATATTGCACGCGGACTTGGACCACTTGCAGATTTTCGTAATGTAATGTGATTTGCAGAGGAGCTCAGCTAGGATTCCAGGTATTTTTTTCTTTCACTGCTGTATCCATAGATATACCAAGGCTTGTCATGGCGTTCGATTTAGGCTACACATAACCTAATTTTCATAACATTTTTTTCACAAATAACGTCATAAGCCTTGTATGTTCGTACGAAAACTCGCATTTTGAATGCGCTTGTGAAACCAAAATCAAAACGGCCCCCAAACTGACTGCTTCAGCACGTAGCTTCGGCTGCGCTGCCACAGAAAGTTGTCATCAGGCATAGTGCTCTCAATCATTTATACTGTTTCGACACACACAATTTTTTTCCAGAATAAAATAGAAAAAATAGACTTTAGTGTTGCAAAGTAGAAAATACTAACTAAAATAAGAAACGACGGGCGTGTACATTACCGCATTGACCACTTCAAAAAAGTGTAACATTTTTGGGAAGGATGTCGTGGTGGTTGCTCGCATGGTACCCGCACTGACTAAAGCCGGCTAATGTCGGCGATGTCGGCGGTGTCGTCTAATGTCGGCGTTTGTAACTGCGTAAAAAATGGTACCCGAGTACAACTAAGCCTCAGATTCACTCGATTGAACGCTTCAGACACTGCGACGTTGCTGAAAGCGCAACCAGCCGCCAACATTTTCTTCTTCGAGGTTATGCAAAGTTTTTTAAGGCAACCACTGCACCAAACTTCGTAAAGTTTCTTCAGTTTAAAAGACAGACTAAAAGTCTAATCACTGTAGTCAGGTCTGACTTGATTCATCATATGTGGGCTTTTCTGTTAGACAATACACAAAGACGGGAAAGACAACTTCCGTAAAACGGCGGTTCACTTCTTTGCAGGGCACGAAAGCGTTAGAACAAGCATCACGACAGACAAGTCAGAAATAGGGGCGTGCGAATATTCGAAAATTTTGAATAACAAATCGAATAGTGTATATTAGAAATGCCGAACACCTTTTTTTTTTCGAATAACAAGCGCCGATGAAAAAATCTCAAAGGAAAGAAATATTGAAACAGAGAAAGGTAACGTTGCTTGTTTTGATCATCCAATCATCAAGATGCATGCGGCTCAAGGTTTTTCGGGACCATCGACGCTGTATTGATCACATGATGAAGGCGTTCTGGCTTAAAACTCCAGTGTCGCCGAAGCGACAGAGTCAACAATTTGATCATTACATTCATGATGATGTTAACTCATGAGTATTTTTAATATTTATATATCAGTTTTATTTAAAAGCTGCTGACAAAGTGCCACCTCGAATACTGTAGTTACTGCTGTATTTCAACGTACTGTTCCAAATGTTTCTATTGCTACTGTATACGAGCCTGCCTCATTTGACATAATTATATTTTTTTATCGCTTAAAAATAGTCGTATTTTTTTGTTAAAGATTGTGAATATTTTTTCAAGTAAAGTATTGTGGAATTCTAGGGCTGTTTCGAAAATAGTTACGTTACCATCCTAGGGCCGCTTTGATAAAGGTTGCCTTACTATTCGAAAGCTACTCGAATAGTATTCGGTTCGTACTCGTATTCGATTCGCTCTCACCGATATGCGATTCTTATTCGACTCGGTTTTTGAGTTCACTATTCGCGCACCCCTAGTCAGAAACACGTAGGTTTTCTATCGTTATCATTATTCTATTGTTACCTTTACTGGCTCACAATACCGAGCCATAGCGCATAAAGTGAAGAGTCGGGGATACTGACCACCACGCGTTCTGTTGGTTGTCTTCCATGAAGTATCCTTCTGGTTGCCCTGAACGTCGGGCTCTTTGCCTCGACATTCGCGTCGTTTCCCGATTATGGCATGAACATTGTGACGCGGAGGCGCTCTCCCGAACACCCGCGAAATCAGGTGAAGAGCCGTCTTCACCATGGCCACTCTCACCGTTAATTAATTGATTAATATTAATTAACTAATTAAATAAATATGATTAATTACGTACTGCATCTTTTTGGCTCAAGCACGTGGGTAGTTTCGATATCCCAGAAATAATACAAAAAGCTACATAACAACTGCTTTAAATTAGTGTGAATAACAGACATAGCAATACCAAAAGCGACATAAAAAAAAAACTTGGAGGACGCTTGAGCTTCGCCTTCTAGAGTAGAACACGATAGCTTAATCGGGCCCCGTGCGCATCGCCTTTTCTAGCTTCGGTGCATGCCTCAACAATGCCGTAAGGAAACAAACGACTGTGCGCGTAACATTGGCCGTTTCAAAGTATCCTAGAATGCCTGCTGCAAGTACAGTTGCTAAGTGCCCATTACGCCATAATTATTCATTTTGCGAATCAGCGAAGGGCCCACTACGCGTCCTTAAGGCAACACTCGATCCCACACAGCTGTTCACTTTGTTGATGCTTTCGCTGATGGTGATGATGATTAAATATGTCTCGGCGCTTTGTATTGAGTGGGCCTTTAAGCACCCGCTGGTTGCGCAATTCATATGTTTTGACACCTGGCGCGATTCTACGCTTCGGCCACGCAATATTATACGAGTTAAGGAGACTCCTTCCGCTACATGCCCCGCCACGGTGGTCTAGTGGTTATGGCGCTCGACTGCTGACCCGAAGGTCGCGGGATCAAATCCCGGCCGCGGCGGCTGCATTTTCGATGGAGGCGAAAATGTTTGAGGCCCGTGTACTTAGATTTAGGTGCACGTTAAAGAACCCCAGGTGGTCGAAATTTCCGGAGCCCTCCACTACGGCGTCTCTCATAATCATATCGTGGTTTTGGGACGTTAAACCCCAGATATTATTAATTATTATTATTATCCTTCCGCTACATGACACTCATATAGTGTATTTTTCTGTAGCCCTTTCAAGAAATAACGTGGCTCTGTGGTACCACACCTGCTTGCCACGCAGATGGCCTTTGTTCGATTCTCCCTCGAAAGCGATGATTTTTATTATTTATTTTATTTGCATCTTTCTCGATTTTGCGGTCACGGTCAAGATGATTTTTCACTCACAGCCAACGACGCCGTCACCGATGCCGTCGCCGACGCCGGGATTTCTGCGAAACCAGCTCTTTAACGCTATTACAGACGTAATAAACGCTATTACAGACGTAATAAACGCTATTACAAACGCTATTACAGGCTTTAACGCTACTACAGACGTAATAAACAAAGCAGACAAATATATTAATACTAGGATGCGTTTCGAGATTACTATATTAATATAGTAACCTCAAAACATTTCCTATTATTGATATTTTTACTATATAGTAAAGTGAACCATAATAAAAGGAATAATAAACATTAACAGTATCATTTTCACCATTTGGAGCAAGAAAATAGCGCTGAAATGACACAGATGTGAAAATAGCAACGGTGCAGCAATGCTACTTTGGTGTGGAAGGAGAGACTAGGAGGAAGGACGAACAGACACTAGGATGATGCCTGAATTATTCGCTCCTGCTGAGAGCGTGCGTGGAAATTTGTATACGTAATCGGTAAAGCGAAAGTACCCTTCGCTTGCCTTTATTTTGACTATCCTCGCCGTCTCTTCAGCCGTTGCCTATGCATGTGACATTCGCTGCCACACCATGCATCTTGCGATAGGACTTTGGTCGCACATAGCTGACAAAATACCAGTCTCGCTTAGTGTTGTCACACCGATTCCTGCCAACGTTGTAGACTTTCTTAAGAGCACAGAACTGGACACCAGGCTCTAGCGTAACCACTATGTCACGTGGTTATTGTATATACGCATATCTCTTTCCTCTCCCCATCATCACCCCTCATCAATCCTTTTCCCCTTTCCCTTTTCCCCTGTGCAGAGTAGCAGGCTAGAGCGCACTAGCTCAGGCCGACCTCTCTGCCTTCAAATAAATTCTCTCTCTCTCTCTCTCTCTTTAGGATAGGAGATGAGATGCACTCTTATACCGCGTCAACTATCCGACGGACGCTCGCGAGTGTCCGCTAGTTATACCGAACTGCTTGACATCCGCAGTGTGCTTTAATAAATTTTGCGGCTCGAATGGCAAAAATCTCTGCTGCTGTATATGTTGTCGTATAACATATTCGGTAACTTCGGCTCATTTAACAAGCAGGTAACGTTAGCGGAGCAGCTGATATGTAGGGAAGCACCCACTATGCCATTATTCATCATTCTGCGGAGAAGCGGGATACCCGCTACACATCTGTAAGGCACTATGTGCACTTTGCGCTGTGGCTGAGGAAGCAGAACTATGGCTGAGCACTTTGTAGTGGGTGGGAAGCTTTAAACCACACACTCGTTGCGCAATTCGCATCGTGTGACGCCTGGCTGTTCTTTCACTATTCTACCCCGCTATATTACATATGTTAACGCGAGTCCTTCCCCGACATAACTCCTGCATAGAGTTTTTTTGGAAAGGAGTTTCAAGCACCGGCATGGCTCTGTGCTATAGATACGTGACTGCCACGCGATGGGCCCGGTTTCAAATCCCACCATATCCTGGGTAATTATTTTTTTTTCTCAATCTGAGCGATAGCGTTTGCGGACACGGGTGGCGGCAGCGGCGGCGGACAACTACGGCACCAAAAACGACTGTTGTAGTGATCTCACAACGGCCTTCGCTGTAAAAGCGCACTCGCATGTGTGTCCACAACCAGGGACATCGTGCAACTGCGTGCGAGACATGTCGGAGGCTTGTCGACAGGATCTCGCAGCTCGGGAGCACAAAGCGCAAGCACATCTTCCTCCAGCTGGTAGTCTTACTTCGTATGGTACTCCGGTGCGTTGTTATTGCATTAATTTCTTCGCAATTTCGGCGAAACTGCGGATTTTAGCATTTTTTGTCATACCTCCCTGGAGTAATACGCGTACCACCAGGCAAACCAGTATTCATTTAAAGGACCTTTCTCTCGTTCTTTCTGTATCTCTGGGAACAAGACGACGCGCATAGGGAAGTAGAACGGAAGGAAAGCTTGCAAGCTCTAAGCCACGCGTATATACTTCGAGCGCACTGTGACTGCACACGGCGATGCGCATTGGTGATATTCCCAAAGCTCGCTCAGAATCTCGCGGGGCTACGTCTAAAAATGTCGAATTCGCATTTGCGCGCCATTAGACGGCATCAGTATTCGAATCGCGTTTCATTCACTTACCGAAAGGACACCGCGCTCCCAATCCTGAAAGAAAGGCGTACGAAAGTAAGTAAATACGCATAACGGAAATAAAAACGACCGCAGCGTGCTGACTATTGAGGACAGCAACGACGACTAGTGGACGATTCACATAAAGACCGCTGCGAGTACGTGCGATGCGTGTGTTTTGAAAGACGAAATAGAAAAAGAGATGACGCGGTAAAGTAAACAAGACCGTATAATATAAACGCAGAACTCCGTGCGTGTCCGGGTATCCGCGGCCGTGGTGAGGTTAGGTCGGGGGATCACGGGGTCAACCAGCGTCACGATCGCGGACGAGCGCGTGATGGTCGAGGGTGACTTCGAGGCTAAGAAGGAGAGGAGGAGGGGAAGGGAACGACGAAAGGGAGGCAAAACTAGCAAGAACGCAAGCAAACGAGCCAGCAGGAAACAGCAAATGAGAATCCACAAACTCGAGCCACGTGACATCATAGCCGCTTGCACATGGCGCTGATGACCTGTCTTAAGACGAAAATGCCCCTCTTCACTATAGAAAGGTGGTCGCTGAAGTCTTCTTTGCGTGGACATTATCCTCGCCCTTTAGGTAGCAGCCTGATTGTCTGAGTTCAGGAGGGGCGAGGTGAGGTGCGAGATGCGAGAGCACAAACTACGTATTTAAACGCGCTGAATATTCACGCTCATGACCCTTGGTGTTCATCGGGCGAAAAACTGCGTCAGCTTTTTGTTTATTTCTCTCTCTCTCTCTCTCTCTTGCTTTTGTTGATCGCGAAAAGCAGGCAATGACGGCGAGGAGCCTGTGGACAGTCCTAAATTAGAATGCGGCCGGCTACCATTATACGTTGCTTCGTATAAACGGTTTAATTGAAGCAGGCGGCGGACGCAAAGTTATGGTTCAACAGAAAAGAATAAAGAAAGAAAGAAAGAAGACGAAGAAGAAGAAGCGTGCGACGCTACAGTTAGAGTGTGCGTAATTCCTTCCTGCTTTTGATCCCCACCGCAATTTCGAGGTGGCCTACTGCACCTTGGGAGGAGGACAAAGCTAATTGCCTCGGTCCTCGACTTTTAGCCGTCCGGGCGCAGTATTAGTGGCAGAGGGTGAACACGAGGAGTTCACTGCTGCTTTCCTTGGTTTGTGTTTTGTAGACTTCGTCGTTATTCTTAGCTCCTCGTCTCCATTTTCAGAAGAGCGAAGAAACCTATGACTCTAAGGCGGCAAGGAGCTGCTCGCACAGGTGTCGGCATTCAGAGGCGGTCAACAATTTTTCCGTGCGCTATGGGACGCACTGTCGATAAGGGAAAGCAGCAGCGACAAAGCTGAGTGGTGCGCTGAAACAAAGGGCGCAGCAATTGTTCTTTAGAAGCGTTACTGATGCAGTTTACTCCACAGTGATATAGTATACCTGTGAATTCCTTTTCAGGTCATTCGACGTTGCTGCCAAACGTGCTGATTTCTGTGCAGGGGCATGTTGAATGGCACACCAACCAAACAACAATTCTAGCGGTTTACATGCATGAAAAGGAAAATTCGGGTCAATTGGTTGGGCTTCATGCTTAAACAACGCAGAATACAAGACAAAGAGGAGAACTATACTAGACGAGCTCCTCGTATAGTTCTGCTCTTTGTGTTGTTGAAAAGCTCACATGGTCTCTTATCCATTTGTCAAAGAAGACTCGAAGGCGAAAGCCATAATCTTTAGGGGTGTGCGAATATTCGAAAGTTTCGAATATTCGTCGAATGTTACATTCGAAATATTTGTATTCGATTCGAAAATCGTGCATTCGAATAGTTTCGAATATTCGACAACTACGAATATTCGACAAATTCGAATATGCGATTCAATTATCATGCATAAAATAACATAAAATAACTCGTCTTCCACATTTCTGCTGCGTTCGTATAGCTAAAAAAAAGTCACAGTTTCGCAGCAAGGGCGAAGCAATGAATGCGATAGCAAGAAATTAATTCTATACGAAGTGAGGCTCGCCAATGGATACTCTCAATTTGAACAGCGCTCCTGTTGCAAAGGCGGCCGAAGCAGCGAAGGAAACTAGCGTGCTTCAAGTGTCGAGCTGTGACACTTGATAGTTCGTGCTCATCTTCTGTTTGCTCGTTTAGCGGCGTCCCTGAGCTCGAGTGACATTCCTGCGCGCCGTAACATGAGCGCAGACATCACGGTGAAAGCTTGAAACATCCCTCTTCCCCTCACCACGAGAAAACCGCGCGAGCAGACAGCGGAAGGGCAAGGTTCTCCCATGCGCAAATATAAGAAGAAGCGAGCGAGCGAGCCGACGACTTTTAAATGCGCCCGTCGGGCTCCTAGCGCCATCTCGCTGGTAATGAAGAAACGCTTATTATCGCCTGCCGTCTCCGAGTCCGTCCAGCGGTAAAGGGTGTGTATATAACGCTCGCCGTTAGCTACGTGGTCGATCTGCGTTTCGTGGCGTAGTGGATAGCGTCACTCGCTGCGGAACAAGAGGTCCCTGGTTCGATTCCGCGCTTCGGAAGCATTTTTCTGAATTATTTTTCTTTGGGGCTTTCATATATATATATACATACTTATACATATACGGTGCATGACGGCGGCGACGGCGACGGCAAAATCCAGCCGAGACTGTCCATATAATTGCTATCGCAATAAAACGTTGCCGAGAGGAGCGATAAACATCGTAAGTACACGGAGGCACGATATCTGCCTGCGACGAGCGCCCCAATACGTATGATTTATTGCTGGTGCATCTCCAACGTGCAGCGCTGTCGGCGATCATGTAACCATACATTTTCAATATTATGCGGCCGTAACATTCCGCACTACCACTCGTTCACTATGCCGGACCACTTCTGAAGAAAGACAGTGACCCATGTGACTGGTGGCGGACTGTAGGCACCTTCAGATACCCCACTCTGGCAAAGTTTTGCCCCATGCACCTCCCTATACCAGCCACTTCTGTTCCAAGCGAGCGTGCCTTTTCAGTGACAGAGGGGGTTGTCTCTGTTAGAAGAGAGCGCCTGCTGCCTGATCATGTGGAGAAACTCATATTTCTTCATGATAACATCTAGTCATTAATTTCATTGTGCCGTGATATTTGCTTGTGTTGTGATGTGCATTGTGCTAGCCTGGGCATTGTGTTCTGGAGATAGTAGTGTATGTTGTCTTGCCAGTCAGGCTGTTTATTTTATCAAATAGCTACATGCTAAATAAAATATTTTTACTGTGGAGGCATTTTTCCTTTGATATTCGATATTCGATTCGATATTCGAAGGTGAATATTCGTATTCGATTCGTATTCGAAAAATTTGATATTCGCACACCCCTAATAATCTTCTTTGCACTGATCACCCCCCTCCCCCCCCCCCCCCCCCCCCCAAGAAAGCTTTTTGCACCCCACGTCGTTTCGCAGCGCCTCCGGGATCCGAGGCACTGAAAGCTTTCTGCATTTCACGCGGTTTTGCGGCGTCACCGGGATCGGCCCACCTTTGACCAAGCGACGGCGATGACGTCATTATGCGACGTCACGTTATGCGACACCATAGTGACGTCATGATGACGCCATAGGGCGACGTCCTCACACGATGATGTTTTTTTGCATCACTCGAGTTGACGCCGATGCAGCCGACACCGATGGTCACTTTTCGCGTTTGACTACGCATCTAAGGCTTTCGCCTTAACATATCGCAATCCAAACAATTGTAGCAGTCCGAATAACAACGTTTCCTTGGTACCGGGTGAGCAGCTCATCGGGGGAAAGTGTGCCCCTCCGGCACCGCGACTTTTGTGTGGGCCCAAAAGAATTTAAAATGCCGTCAGAGATGGCTCGTTTTCTTCGAGAGCGTTTGGTGCACTTTCAACCACATGCAATATGACCCTATAAGAGACTATATCGGCCGGAAATACAAAATGCTTTGTTGATGCGCCTATTGTCTGCACGACGTTAAGGAGTGAATACAGTATCATTTATTAACCGAAGCTACAAACGTCAGCGAGCGGTTCTCTTTATGAAACTATGACCGAATTCAATGCGTGGCAGACAGCGCACCGGAAGCGACCGATTGGATATTTCTGCCCATAACAGACCCGGCACAGTGCAAAGGAAGTGAGTTCTCTTGAGTCAATTCGGTCAAATCGATTCACCGCGCTTGAAGTGAATATAGTGCAGGCGAATGTGATCCCTCTTTTCCCGGTACTAGCTTCGCAAAGTGCATCCTGGAGCGACGACGCGCTGTGAGTCGTGTTTACGGAATCAGTTGCACTTGTGGGCGTCTGAATGATGCTGTGGAAAACCACTGAACGAATGAAGAATAACGCAAAAAAAAAGAAGGCATTAACCATGTCGTACGTGGCCAATGCGATGGCTTGCGTTATGTCAAGTGAATTGAGCGCTTCCTTTTCGACAGTTATCTATTAGTGTCGTGTAACAATCTCGACGAACTTGGTCGCACTACATGTGCGCGTTTCTCGTCAAGACCGTCACGCAATAACTTTTCGGACCTTTATGTTCAAGTGCACAATTCCTTCAAAGCTCTGAGGACGGGAAAGTGCTTTGTGCGAACTACTGTATAGAAAAAACAACCAACAATAACAGTGGCTTCACTAGCTAATTTCGCTGCTGTCTGTTTATTCCATAGGTTTACATAAGTAATACGGCATTCATGCAGTTTCGCGCACATTTGCTAGTGCCTTTATTGCGAAATGCTATGCTCTTCTATTACATAACGAGTGTGAAAACTTGTTGAGCTTCACGGGTCTAAATTAAATGAGGGATTGTGGATGAATTTTGCCTAGCTTGTTCAATTTGGAATGCCCGTGTTGATTTAGAAAGTTGTATACATTTAGCACGACTACGTAATGAATATGCGGCTTTAGTTACCTTAGACATCGCTAAAGCATATGATACTGTAGAACATGGCATTTTATTAGAACGATTGGAATATCTCAATTTTCCGGCATACATAGTAGCGTGGATTCGGAAATTCCTTGCGGACAGAAAATTTTATTGTTTTAAACGCGGCTTTTCATCGACTACTCACACACAAACGAGAGGAGTACCGCAAGGCTCAGTGCTTTTGTCGGTGCTATTTAATATACTAATGAGCACCATTTCACGACACGAGGAAATAACAACTTATGTGTATGCTGACGATATCGCGTTCTTTGCAACGGCAGATAATGTCCAGACATTATATGAACGGATGCAGACTTACCTTAATACCCTGGAGAATTGGCTCGATCACAATCACTTTTTGCTTAATCCGAGTAAATGCGTCCTTCTTGTTTTTCCACTGCAAGACCCTGTGCACATCTCACTGAGTTATCATTATGAGGACATACCACAGGTGGAGTCTATTAAGTACCTTGGGGTAATATATGATCGATCCCTTAACTGGCGATCCCACATCGAATATACAGCTGGAAAAGGTGCGCGTGCTGTTGGCATGTTGCGTAGGCTTAGCAACTACCGCACAGGTATGAGAAAAGACACAGTATTAATGATCATTCGCATGTACGTTCGCCCTATTTTGGAATTTGGTTGCGTGCTATCCTCTGGTGCCTCAGCCTACAAGATACGGCCTCGAATTCTTTTGGAAAGAGAGGCGCTGCGCTTATGTCTCGGCCTCCCTAAAGCGGTTTCTAACCATGTTCTTTATCTAGAATCGAGGGTTCCTTCTCTTTCGTGCCGGTTTCGCCTTCTGACTGTTCAGACATTCTTAAGAATTTACGAGTCACCACTTCGACAATCAGAAACAGATTTTATTTCCAATCCGGAATCGTTTTTTGGGGCTAGAGGGCCGCGATTTCACACACCACAAATTATATTTGTACAACGTTTACTGGACCCTCTGAACGTACGTATCTGCGATATAACCCCGCCTCGTGATAATTCGTACCCTGTGGATATTCCATTTGATGATATGTTTCCTAATAATGCAATATTACTCCCCCATCGTACTTTAGACGGTTTATTATACGAGAACACCTGCAGAGCATTAGAACTAACATTATTATTGCTACAGATGCATCACAGTGTGACGAAAAGTCTGGTGTTGGTATATTTAGCCCAAATTTCGATTGGTCTTATTCCCTTCGACTACCCGATTTCATACCCGTTTTTGAGGCTGAGTTTCTGGCAGTAGTGTTTGCATTGCGCAAGTTGAACTCGGCAATTACATCTGCCGTTATAATCCCAGATTCCCTATATCTCTCTGTGCTGCACTTTCTGCTGGGGCTGACTCCCACGTAATAAAGGCGTTTCGTGGACTGGTGCCCAGGAATTTGAGAAAAGTTCGATTAGTTTGGGTTCCTGAACATAAAGGGTTGCTCCTAAATGAAATTGCCCATTCTTTAGCGAAGTCCTCGATTAATGGAACCATTTTATCTTATTTTCCAACATCCGCTTATGTGACGGCTGCGCGATTTCGCAGGCGTAGCATTATGGAAGTCTTTGCAGACACAGCGCTCACAAATTTCACAGAATATCGGCACTTATTATATCCCTGGCGGAGGTCATTTTGTCAAACCCGTAAACTGGAAGTGTCAATTACGAGGCTGCGCTGTCGTGTACCGAGGCTAAATTTCTATCAACACAGGTGTGCTCAGGCACCTTCTCCACTGTGCTCATTCTGTGGTGAGCTGGAAACTATTGATCATTTCTTTGTGACCTGCAGGTGATATACTACAGCACGGAAAACCCTTTTGGAAACACCTTTACGTGCTATTGGAATGGATTTATCTCTGCCTGTGATTTTGTCTTTTGGAGCCTCTATTTCTGGGTTCTCCAATGCGAAGGTTTGCGTGGCTATGAGGGACTACCTCAATGAAACCAATCGGTTGACTAGATAATCTATATTATTATCCTTCTGTGTCAACACATGTATATATTTTAAAAATTCGGGCATTGATTTATTCTATTTTGTTATTGTTATTATTATTATTTTCATATTTGATCAAGCGTCAAAATTTCCTATCAAATTTATAATGTTGCTATTCTCTAACCTCCCTTCTAAAGTATTATAACATTTTATAAAACCACTCAGTTCTTGGCCAATCCCCCAGAGTGAGTGTGAGTCAAAGTTGAAGGTGAACAAGAACAAGAACATAGTTTGAAACGGCCAATGTTGCACGCACAGTCGTTCGTTTTCTTACGGCAAGGTTGTGGCATGCATCGAGAACCGAAGCTAGGCTAGCATTTGAGAAGGCGATGCGCACGCGGCCCAATTACGCTATCGTGTTCCACTCTTGAAGGCGAAGCTCAAGCGTCCTCGAAGTTTTTATCGCGATAGCCATTATAGGGACACTCTCGACGGGTTTTCGCCATCGCCGTCGCCGTCATGTTACATATAAAGTCCAAATCGGTAACAACACCCCGCACATCGTAAATTCTACCCGCGAATAAAAGCGCGCCAGCGGGGTCGACGAACGCAGCTCAAGCCGAGATTATAGGGGTAATGAACCACTTTTCCAAGTAATGATCTAATGACCTCAGTATCCGAGTTTACTGCCTCCGGAATCGATTGCCGCAAAAATTTCTCGAATCCGTCAAGAATGAGCGGAGTTACGGGGGTTTGGCGCACGCTTTCAGCGCTTCCTCTCTTTTCTCGTGCCGACGAGCACACTGGAAGCTAGACAGGGAGGGATGGCACGGGGGAAAGAGGTTACGTCAGCGCGCGTCATGAAACGCGATCGCTCTCCCGCTGCGATTCGCGTGCGCGAGTGCGGCTACCGTGTACTGAGGAGTGCGGCGCCGGCAAGTTGCGGCACCCCGTGGCAAGAAGCGCATCTGATCCGAACGCCGCTCTCGATTTCGTCGGCTATCGGCCAATAAGTACGCTATGTCTCTTGCGACGTAAACAGGCAGATCAGCGACGTCAACGGGCAGACGCCCCGCCCACCGACGAGAGTGAGAACCGGCCTCTGTTTGAAAAGAGGGCGCCTGAGGAAACGGCAACTTAGCGCTCCGCTTGTGGCCTTTACGCGGCGCGCACGACTGTAATATTTGGCAGAGCAGTTCATAGCCGTGTCAGCTTTCCACAGGATGTGTTTTTTGAACAAGCCCAAGGGGTGCTTCATGACCCCTTTAAAAGGGCTGGCCATTTCCGTCGCACGGATGGCGCAAGCGATAACGTCAAGTCGCGTGCGAGGCCTGCCGTCAATTGCTCCTCAAGCCATCTTTCCTCGGGCGAAGGAGCATAGACGCCGGGGGAGTGAAGGGGGCTGCGTCGTTCGAGCAGCAAGTGTGAGCACTATCTCGGCAGACATCACCAAGGAGCTCGTATGCCCTTATACATGTTGTGATCTCACCGCTTCGCGTTGAAACAGACTGCACGAAAACCGCGCGGGTAAGTTCCTTGAGGAGCGTCCCATATTCACCGCCTAGTGGAGCGTCCATAAATTATTTAAAAAAAAATTAAGACACCTTCGCACCAATGGCGTAAATCCAGAAAAATCACAAGGGGGACACACGTCTTTCCAAGGCGGCCATTTTGATTCCATAATTAAATATTTTATTTTTATTATATAATAATTAAGATCATGCTTTGAAATAAAATAGAACAAAAAACGAGCCTCGGCATCGGCGCCGAATCAGGGAGCTTAATCTAAGAACACTTGGCAGCTAATAGCACAAACGCACGCTGGCAAAGTTAGTTTCTAAGTGCAACTCGAAGGCATATTTCTAATTACCTGTCATTTGGGTTAAACCATCACATGAATATACTAGCCTTTTCTTGTTATAACGCATAAAGGTACAGCTTTTCTTTAACTTCAGCTCCGTTCCGTTGTGTATACCCGTTAGCTCCGCTGTGTATACCTGTTAGAAATAGCCTGCCGCAATTTACCCCGGGAAACGCTCTTGTGAAGCATGTTTATGGTGACCGACGACTTGTAAAAATTAACATTCATAGTCCAGCAATCGGATTGATTCTTCATCGCCAATGGCTTCCATCAAACCGTCGACATAAATAAATAACGGTAGATATGATCAGGGATTCTTTATTATTTTCGCATTTTAAAGCCAAGCATAATAAACATTTGCACCGTGTACTTAGATTTAGGTGCACGTTAACGAACCCCAGGTGGCCGAAATTTCCGGAGCCCTCCATTACGGCGTCCCTCATAATCATATTGTGGTTTTGGGACGTTAAACCCCAGATAATATTGATGAACATTTGCAGCACGGCAGACGTAACCCGTAACATTTCATAAAGCTCGAGTTCTACAGCACGAACGAAAGAAGGGGAATTTCAGGGCTCTTTCTTTTTTCTTTGTTGTACAAAGCCTCAATGAGAATAAGTAGACAATCCAGCCAAGTAAAGTGCAGGGGACGTCATTTGCGCTAATTATGATATAAACGTGAAGAAATTAAAGTGGAAGAAAAGACAACTTGGCGTCAACAACGAACGAGCCTGTAACCTTCGAATAACGTGTCCGATGCTCCACCGATGTCCTACGGCGGCGGTTGTCCTCCCGTCCACAATATCCGGTATATCTGTGCACTCAAACCTGGGAGTCCTTTTAAACGGAAAGCAGCTGCCTTCACTTTTTGTACTTGGTTTCTGCTCTTTGGCAGGGCTCTTTGGAAAGGGGGACGCTTGCAAAGAATGTACCCCCAGCCCGAACAGAGGGGGGAGGGGGAGACAGGACCTGTCAGTGCGATGTCAGTGCACGTTAAAGAACACCATATATGGTCGAAATTTCCGGAGCCGGCCCGCAACGTGCTAGGGCGCGTTCCGAGGGACCGAAATAAAGTTTATTCATCCATCCATCCCCGACGGCGTGCCTCAAGAATATATCGTGGATTTGGCCCGTAACATCCCATATATTATATTATATATTCCTTTCTCTCTTTTTTCCTCTCTCTTTGTTTCTATGTTTTTTTTTCTCTCTCTCTGCAGTCGTTCTCTTACCTTCCTTCTCACTCCTCGACCATAACAACCCTTCTGTTATGTGCCACAGAAATTGGGCAAATCCCACTACCACACTGGTCCACTAAAACTTAACAAGGGAACACACGGGCGGCGAACACCGATTAGGGGCCGCCCGTTTCAGCTTATCTTGTTAACCATTTGTACAGAGTGCATGAGCGGTGATCAGGGCAGGGCAAATATACTCTCAAATTGTATCGCGATACAATACAAGATACCTGAGCAGGAAGTATTTAAGATACAGATACAAGATACTACCGCAATCATTGTATCCGATACGATACATCTCAATTGTATCTGAAGATACTTCGATATATTGGCAAATTTGCTACTACATATTCATATAATAAAGCAGCAAAGACCTATGCACAGAAGTGTTTACGTCAGAATTTCTTAACTGCGACCGACTTCGTTTAATTTTAATAAAGTATATGTTTGTATCCCGAAAGTTCTGTCTTTCTTGCTCAAAGCATACTAGTTTCATTCCGAAACAACTTATTGGGATCTGTTTGGCTGCTTAATATGACAGCTCTCTGTACGCTGCGTCGCCTATGGTTTTTGCTTGACACGTTTGTAATTGATGGGTGTCGCTGCTCTACTTGGCGGCCAGCTGCAGACACTGCTGATTCCGCAGTGCCTGCATGACTGCTGATATCTCCACCGAATCAAATGCCTTCTCGTAATCTATGAAGGCTATGTATAGGGGTTGGTTGTATTCCGCGCATTTCTCTGTCACCTGATTGATAGTATGAATATGGTCTATTGTTGAGAAGCCTGTACTAAATCCTGCCTGGTCCTTTGGTTGATTGAACTTGTGGGGTTGTACCCGCAACCCATTGTCTTCATCGCGGTGGCACCTCAGCTTCGCGCTACGTTTGTACGTGCAGTGGCGAGAGGGGTTGAGTGGGAGAGGGCATTGTGCCGCTCCCGCAGCCCTTCGCGCCCTGCTCCCTGGCCGAAGTCGAGATGCCCCGTTTTCCCTCCTTACCCTTTTCTGGAGAGACTCCTCTCCAGACCCCAGGAACGCGCGTCGCTTTCTTGGGGAGCTTCTGGCCTTCGGTCTTGGGAGATGTGATTGACCACATCGGACCCAAGCCGTGAGCACCACCGCCGCCATCAACCCCTGCAGCGCTCCGGCCATGGAGTGCGAACCACCGCCCCGGACCGGAGTGCAAAAGCCACGCGAGGTGAGATGAGCTTTTATCATTCCCTCGACGTGTGTTTGCTATTTTTAACAGTTGTTTCCCCCAGTACTGCGGAACACTCCGCCTCTGGGGTGTTCTGTTAACTTGATGTGCTACTTATTGTTGCAATTGGCATCCGAGGTGAATAAACACCTTCAGTTGAAAGCCTTGTCTCTGTCCCCACTGGCCTGAAACCCGCCGCGGTCGCAACTCAACGCGAACCGCGGGATAGGGGGTCACAGCTCTGACTGTTAGGGCTGCTGCGTAGCACTAGTAGCGAGTAACTACACTCCCCTAGTGCGCGGTGCGATCCAAACGAGGGACAGGTTCGCACGCGCGGCTTGTGTTCATGCTTGTTGCAAAAGTAATCACTATAAACTCTAATGTCTTATTAATTCTGTTAGCAATTACTTTTGTAAATAGCTTGTAGACAACGGACAGTAAGCTTATGGGCCTGCAATTTTTCAGGTCCTTGACGTCCCCTTTCTTATGCATCGAGATGATGTTGGTCGATTCCACGAAAGATCGAAAAACGGTGTATATTTGATGTTTCCGATTTTTCTGATAATTTTGTATGTTGTACACATATGACTGCACAGCACGAAATCGCAGTTCGTTTTCAAATAAAAATTTTTTTCATCACAGGAAAATTCGACAAGTGTCGCCGATTGACGACGACCATTTTACGAAGAGTGCGTTTTCGTAAATTCGCAATCATGCTGGCAGCTACTGAAGCTATATATTACAAATATCTTTCTTTTTTGGCGGAAATAGAAGTAAAGAGGAAATAGCTGGTATGATTTCATGAAATTCTGAGCAAATTATGTATTTTTAAAAATTCACGAAAAACGCTGCGTTTTTGAAAATCAGTCAAATTTGGGACGCTATGGCTGCTTCTGTGAACATCTCAGCTTGTTCATATTTGCAGTATGAATAGGCCTTTATGTGAGTAATGAACCTCTGCATTTGTATTTCTCTAATAATTTTCAAAGTAGTAAATTTTCATGCTCGAAACACCAAAAAGAGAAAAGTGCTCCTCGATTAAAAAATCTATAATAAAAAAAACCAATCTCAATTTTGTTCAAAGTCCCCCAAAATGTTCTCAAAGGACTGCAGAATGATATTATGAAAAAACATGTTGCATCATTTTTATTAGCACAAAAGCAGAAAATGTCAAACATTGTGTTTCCAGAGCGTTGTGGCTACTGCGTGAAGGACATCTCTAGTAACAAGAAAATACATTAACACGTCTTTTTTCTTCTCTGAGCTTCGCTAAACAAGAGTAATGATCTATTGTCGGAAAGTGGGAACTGTTTTGTAAAGAAAAAAAAAGATCGTCCCAATTAAATGCATTTGCGTGGTTTGCGACTTCACGCCAGTGTTAGACATCCCTCAGTCCACAGTAGGCACTTTCACTTGTAGCCTCCTTTTCTTTCATCTACTTCAGTTGAGTATAATTCATATCTTGCATGCTAAAGAACGCATTCCCTCCATGCGTCTCTTATGATGATGTGGTGCGCCAGAATTGAGAGACTGGTATAAAAGCCAAGGTCTCTTCATGAATGGAAATGAATTGCTGGAGAGCGGTCGCCAAGACGTGTGGTTTTTGTTGGCCCAAATGTGTACGTTGTCAAACCTTATGTGATCAATGCAGAGTTTAAAAAGAATCGATTACGTGAAGATTGGTGGCAGCAGTTCTGGCCACAGACAAAACACGTTTTGTTTGCATTGCATCTGCTTTGTTTTGCATCTCCTTGTATGTCTTGAAGCAGTGCTGGCATATCTGGTCTCCCTCTTGAATTGAGCGCGCATCCTACTTCATGACCCTCCGCAAAAGAGACTCGATACGATATCTTCTACATAACGAAAATTCCGCTGCAGCGGAATTTTCTTCTTGTGCACCATGAGGCAGTCCGTACAAAATGTCGGTCATGGCTATAACGCCTACCCGTAGCCACCTTCAGAGCGTAGGACAGTGATCGCATCAAGGTGAAGCACAATTTGGATGCTTAACTTCTATCTCAGGTGGTATTTGGCTGACTGGCACAGCCGTGCTCGTTGCTGTCGTCTGCTCAGGCGGGCGTCTATCGCGCCGCCCTTTGCACCTGTCCGCCTAACGCATGCTACTCCGTTTACACGAGTGCTTGTAGCGCGGGCCACTCGATCCGCCACACGATCCGCACGGTGCGGATCCAGAGACCGGGCGGGAGAGCGCCGAGCGGTGAAAAATGTATCGTGTAACCAACGCAATCGACACCCCAGCATTTTCTCGTGCGGAGCGACAAAGCCTGGCAAACAATGTGTGGCTGCTGTGCTTAGGTTGCACTGCGGCACTCGCCGTTCACCACTGTCGCTATTTGCGACTTCTCACATTCTTACAATGCATGATCGACTCAGCTACACAAATTTCGCGTTTAGCTTCGTTGCTTTTATATAGGTAAGCGCATTTACTTAAAAAAAATTATCCAGAGGAATGAAAATGTCCGTGCTGCCCGTCGACGAGGAATATAAGTGGTGTCGCAAATGCATTTAATTGGAACGATCTTTTTTTCTTTACAAAACAGTTCCCACTTTCCGACAATAGATAATTACTGCTGTTTAGCGAAGCTCAGAGAAGAAAAAAGGCGTGTTACTGTATTTTCTTGTTACTAGAGATGTCCTTCACGCAGTAGCCACCACGCTCTGGAAACACAATGTTTGACATTTTCTGCTTTTGTTCTAATAAAAATGATGCAACATGTTTTTTCATAGTATCATTCTGCAGTCCTTTGAGAACATTTTGGGGGACTTTGAACAAAATTGAGATTGGGTTTTTTTTATTATAGATTTTTGAGTCGAGGAGCACTTTTCTCTTTTTGGTGTTTCGAGCATGAAAATTTACTACTTTGAAAATTATTAGAGAAATACTAATGCAGAGGTTCATTATTCACATAGAGGCCTATTCATGCTGCAAATATGAACAAGCTAAGATGTTCACAGAAGTAGCCATAGCGTCCCAAATTTGACTGATTTTCAAAAACACAGCGTTTTTCGTGAATTTTTAAAAATACATAATTTGCTCAAAATTCCATGAAATCATAAGAGCTATTTCCTCTTTACTTCTACTTCCGCCAAAAAGAAAGATATTTGTAATATATAGCTTCAGTAGCTGCCAGCATGATCGCGAATTTACGAAAACGCACTCTTCGTAAACTGGTCGTCGTCAACCGGCGACACTTGTCGAATTTTCCTGTTATGAAAAAAAATTTTATTTGAAAACGAACTGCGATTTCGTGCTGTGCAGTCATATGTGCACAACATACAAAATTATCAGGAAAATCGGAAACATCAAATATACACACTTTTTTATCTTTCGTGGAATCAACCTGTTGGCATTCTTCCAAGATTATGGTATCCTCCCCGTCGAGAGACACTTCGTATACAGGGTGGCCA
Organism: Rhipicephalus sanguineus; assembly: GCF_013339695.2. NCBI lineage: Eukaryota > Metazoa > Arthropoda > Arachnida > Ixodida > Ixodidae > Rhipicephalus > Rhipicephalus sanguineus. Next base: position 148,135,920 of record NC_051177.1, on the reverse strand, counting down.
GTTTTTGTAACATAATCTCTCCACCGTCTTTCGTCAGGTCTGATGTTACCTGATCCTCACCAGCGGCTTTGCCTCTTTGCATTCCCTTTAGGGCTTTCTTTACTACTGTCAATACTGGTGGGATATCAGATTCCTCTGGTCTATTACTGCTTCTTACGTTATCATCCTGACTGTCTCGGCTGCTGTACAGATCTCTGTAGAACTCTCCCGCTATCTCAACTATTCTATCCCTATTGGTTGTGACCTCGCCTTCCTTGTCCCTTAATGCATACATGTGATTTTTGCCTATGCACAGTTTTGTCTTCATTGCTTTGAGGCTTCTTCCGTTCTTTAGAGCATGCTCAATTCTCTCCATATTATACTTTCTTATGTCGGCTACTTTGCGCCTATTGATTAACTTGGAAAGCTCCGCCAGCTCTATATTGTCTGTTGCATTTGAGGCTTTCATGACTTGACGTTTCTTAATGAGGCTTTTCGTCTCTTGGGATAGCTTACCAGTGTCCTGTCTAACGACTGTACCCCTGACTTCCACTGCACACCCCTTAATGATACTAGTCAGATTATCATTCATTGCGTCAACGCTAAGGTCGGTTTCCTCGGTTAAAGCCGCGTACCTATTCAGAAGTGAAACTCTGAATTCCTGTACTTTCCCTCTCAGAGCTAGTTCGTTAATCGGCTTCTTGCGTATCAAATTGATATTTCATATTCTACTTATCTGCTGGCGTAATGCGTTCGTTAGCAACATATTCACTAACGCGCAATCTTTTACCATTTCTTCTCCGAGAGGAGTTGTGCCTCCCAGAAACGTGTCAGACGTGTCTACAGTGACAAAAAGCGTCGCAGTATATTGTCGCGAAAGGCAGAGTTAAGCAGAAGGTATTTCTTTTCAAATGTAGTTAGAGACGTTCTTTTTCGACTGCTCTTTTGAGAGGGACACTCGGAAGAGAATTCCAGCCGACGGGGGGAAGAAGCTACATCCGGTCGTTCCGTTCGCGCCCCGTGCCCGAACGGGCGAGCGCCCAGCAGGGGGCTGCTAGACGACCGGCGACCGAAACCCGAGCACGTGTGTGCGCGTCGTTGCTGCTTGCTGGAATGTGCTGTTTACAGAAAGTGCACTAGTTTTGTTCCGAAGCAGGATTCACGCGACCACGTAAACTCGCGTGGGGATTGGTTACCTTCGGCTTGCCTGATTGGTCCTAAGAAGCCGATTGCCAATTGGTGGAAAACCCCGAGGTTCGCGTACCCGTGGATGCTGCGAAACTCCATTTAAGCCGCGACTCGGACGCATTTTGTGGAGAGCGGACTCGGGGCCCACCAGCATCGCACGACCAGGACCAGCCAGGCAGGCCGACGGGGTATGCCATCATGTTCTATGTCTTGTATTCAGTGTATTTTGTAAATATAAGTTGTGTTAGATAAATAAACCCCCCAATGAGTGCTCTCCGGAATCATCGTGTTGACTCCTCGTCGCTTGCCTGTGCGGACTTGCTCCCACACTTCTTCGTCTCCTGGTCTTCCGATGCTCTTAACTTTTAACAACCCCGACGTTTCGCTACAATATCACTGCTATTCACACTATTATCGCTTCTAGCTCTACTTACCTGCTGATTTGTAACAATAAAGCAACTTTACGGTGACCTAAAAAAAAGGAAAACAATTATGTCTAAGCCAAATACCAGGGTGGTTACGTATTAAACAATCAAATTGAGAAAGTATACAGGTTGATTCACGTAGTATAGAACAAAGCATTTAAAAAAATAAGTGGTTAACCACGACTGAATGAAACCAATGGCGAATGGTTTACCGTCATGTTGTGTTCGTTGTATTTTTTTATTGACTAATTGGTCAATAAACTAAGGGCAATTATGCAACTTTTTTAATATTCGCTTTAGCGCCAACTACGCTTCGCCACGTCATAGAGAGCATTTAAAAACGACTGATTTAGCTTTGTTTTTTAGTTTTTTTAGCGACGTACATGTTTCGTGGTGAATATATTCTGGCTTTTAAAGAACGTCCGCGAAATATGAAATGAAACCACGTGGCTGCGCTCATGCGCTACCGTGCTGCAGCGCTCTCAAACGTTATTCGAGCGAAACAACCGGCGCGCGGACCGTCAGCCTATCGCTTCTCAGGGACGATGGCGTTTGCTTGCCATGTGCGGCAGCCAGAAATGTGGACGCAGTGTGGAGCCGATGCCTAGAGCAGCGGCCGATCATTTCGCCGCCGTCCACGCACCGGTTGTTGCGCTCGAAGCACGTTTGAGAGCGCTGCAGTACGGTAGCGCATGAGGGCAGTAACGTGGTCATATTTCTCCGGCTTTCTTTCCACGCCAGAAAAAATCGCTACGCAGCATGTACGTTCCCATAAAAAACTGAATCGGTCGTTTTGGAATGCCCTCTAGAACGTAACGAAGCGCACTTGGCCCTAAAGTGAATGTTAGAAATATTCGATATTTCATCTTTGATAATGAACAAATTAGGTGTAATATAAAAATGCCCTAACGAGAGCCACATGACGGTAGACCGTGTCGTTGGTTTTATTCAGTTGAGGTCAACCACGTCTTTGTACATATTTGGTTCCAGTTACGCGAAACACCCTATATAAACCCGAAATAGGCGGCGCCCCTAAAAGCTGCGACAATAGAGCATGATGTATTGTCAACTTAGATGCTAAGACCAGACAATAGACAACTCAGTGCCTATGGAAAATAGCATAAAAGGGCCCGTGGGGACACTCGTGGGGACGCTCGTGAGAAAAACGGAGTATTTGGTACTATGTTTCTCAAGTCCCCTTCCTAACATCTTTAGATGTTTTCATAAATTTCCATTATTAAATTGCAAACTCATTTTCACTACTCTACTAAATCGTAAGCAGAATTTTGTTATGGTATACTCTAGACACACTCACATTATTTTACCTTTGTCCTGAACATCGCCTTGACATAACAGTAAACTCACGTGGAATGTAGATATGTACATACTAGCAATGGGGCAGGCAGTTAAAAAATAAGCATAAAGCAGAGAACGAATTTAGGAGCAGCTTACAAAAGACATATTAAAGTAAACAGACGATCTAAAACTGTACTGAAGCCCAGGCATTGTGTGGGATGCGAACGGAGGACAGCATAGAGAGTACTTGCGCTAACAATAAAATCATTATTAAAACAATTTCTTGAATAATTTAGCAGCAAGAACAAAATACAGTACCCAAAGTATCTTCTGCTACGTAAATGCTTGTTCTATTGCGTATAGCATCGGCACCGGTGGTGCGGCGTTTCTAAGAATCTCATTTGCATATAAGTGAATTGCATCGCATGTAAGTGAAGCTTACATCCACGAAATCTTTGAAATCGCTGAGTGTGAAATAATGGCAAGTCTATGTCGCAATAAAAGACACAAAGCAAGGAGACGGAAAGCAACCCCGTTCTTGCATTCTTGAGGCTGCAACGAAGCACCACGCGAGAAAAACTTCGATAACGACACTATAGCGGCATCAGAACTTGAGCGGAGGACGCCGCACGCATAGGATTAAGTAGCAAAGTGTCGTCGCTATTAACAAATATCACCACACCAACACAACTAATAAGAAAGAAAACAACGAGAAGGCAAAAGGTCGGCTGCGCGTAGACGTTCGCGCGCTCAGTGTTTTGGTCGAGATGACTCGAGCGCCATCACGTGACACTGCTCCGTCGATGGGGAGGCGTATACTTAAATTGTCTGTGCTTGCCAGAGCACTCTGGCGGAAAGATAAAAGAATGTCGCAGTTGTTTAGTTTTATTCTGGTGGCTTACTGGCAGCAGTACCAGCTTGAGAAGCAGCGCTCAGCCGACGTTTATTGTTTCGCACGGTGCTGTTTCTATAGCAGTACCTTGTATCTTAAAGGGACACTAAAGACAAATATTAAGTCGACGTTGATTGTTGAAATAGCAGTCCAGAAACCTCGTAGCGCTGCTTTTGTGCCAAGGAAGTGCTTATTTTGAAATAAAATCACGTTTTTAGTGGTCCGCATCGCGTTAGCGCGCTTCAAATCTCCCGCCTGAAAATACGACTCTCATACGTCACTGCTGCCGTGCCCAACGTTGCCCGCTTTTGCTGCCGGCCGCCGACACTAGTAGCAGTCAAGCGGAAGTAGCGGGACCCACAGTAGCAACAACGGCGCTGCGGCAAAGACTTGCTCGGATGGGCACATTCAAAGCCGTCACCAAGTTGCGGTTGGTCTCGTAATCCTCAGTACGAAAGTGCAGCGAGCACACACGCAGAGGTTTTGACTGTTTAGCACACTGGCGCAATGGCATGACACTAAGCCACTTCGAGCGTAAGGGTTCATTCCGCGGCACCCAGTGAAAAGACACACCGGTTTCCTTGCTGCAGCGCTGGCGTTGTGCACCATTCGGGCATCCGGCAGTATCACACGCATGCGGCATTTTGTCGAACTTCCTGTCAGAGCGACTTTCACGAGTGCGCAAAACACGCACGGCAGTACGCGATCCCGAAACTACCACTGAGACGGGCGAGGCGCAGTTCGGCGAAAACGGAACCTTTGAACCACGCGCGCCGTTCCCCATGGCAACGCCACGGAGGTTTTGTTTTCCATGAATCAAGCGGAAACGAACAACAGCATTTTATTACGTCTTTTGATGCTCGGAATGTTCTTTTTTTACTGCTGCTAGTTGATTACTAGTGATTATTGTAGGCCGACTTCCCTACGTCATCGGGATCACTTCGAAAATGTCCCACTCGTGGCGCTCATCATGTGTACATTTAGCTTAATTTCTCGGTAAGTAGGGCACTGCTGTTGATAATATTGCCGTTTTAGAAGTTGTCATACATTGGGCTTTCACTCTGACATAAATTGTTATTTGCCTTTAGTGTCCCTTTAATATACACGATACATTATTGAATGTATCGCAAATACAGATACTCGTTTTGCGAGACGTATCGCGATACAGATACAAGATACCCAAAGAGTATCAAAGTATCTAAGATACATGTATCTTCGATACTGCCCAGCACTGGCGGTGATTGAACGCGTGCTGGTTCATGATGATGAAAATTTTATATCTACGACACACGGCCAACCTCGACCATGACAGCTCTGCTGTAAAGGAAGCCTAGTGCAAGCTTCTTTCCTTCCTCCTCACCATCACTTCCCTTTTCCAATCTATTGCTCTACTATGTTATGCTTGACAATGTTATGCAAGCAGCTGCATGGCACTTACCCGCTTTCTGTGGCTCATACGCAAATTCCCCCGACGCAATATTGGGAGGCCACACTGCGCAGCTCCGACTAAGACGAGCAGGTCTGGATTACAGGGCGGGCTGAGGCAGCCGCCCTCCTGGACGACTAACCGTCGTTATATATGATATATATATATATATATATCTAAT